>NW_022987537.1:0-45000 GCF_902827165.1 Trematomus bernacchii
CAGTGCTTTCAGGGAGTAGAGCTCCAGAGGCTCAAATGGTTCTGAGACCAGAGCCTCGAGCTCATACTGTCATATCAGCACGGCACAGTGTCACCTTTCACAGCTCTGAGGTCATACACTGAAAAGGAAGCTTCCAGGCCCCAGTGAGAATTGAACTCACGACCCCTGGTTTACAAGACCAGTGCTCTAACCACTGAGCTATAGGGCCTCACCTGTCACCAGACTATAATGACCAACATTTGAAATGCTAATAACAGGAGAGGACACGCCCTGTTTGCATAACAGGTATTGTGTCAGAGCAACCTTACCAGTTGGCTCTGTCAGTGCCAACCGGATCATCAAACAACTCGGGTGCACCGATAGAGCGGTTAACTCGGACACTCACTGACGTTAAGGCAAGTAGCAATGCTGTCTTCCACGACAGTGCTTTCAGGGAGGAGAGCTCCAGAGGCTCAAATGGTTCTGAGACCAGAGCCTCCAGCTCATACTGTCATATCAGCATGGCACAGTGTCACCTTTCACAGCTCTGAGGTCATACACTGAAAAGGAAGCTTCCAGGCCCCAGTGAGAATTGAACTCACGACCCCTGGTTTACAAGACCAGTGCTCTGACCACTGAGCTATAGGGCCTCACCTGTCACCAGTCTTCAATGACCAAAATTTGAAATGCTAATAACAGGAGAGGACACGCCCTGTTTGCATAACAGGTATTGTGTCAGAGCAACCTTACCAGTTGGCTCTGTCAGTGCCAACCGGATCATCAAACAACTCGGGTGCACCGATAGAGCGGTTAACTCGGACACTCTTTTGGCTGACGTTAAGGCAAGTAGCAATGCTGTCTTCCACGACAGTGCTTTCAGGGATGAGAGCTCCAGAGGCTCAAATGGTTCTGAGACCAGAGCCTCCAGCTCATACTGTCATATCAGCACGGCACAGTGTCACCTTTCACAGCTCTGAGGTCATACACTGAAAAGGAAGCTTCCAGGCCCCAGTGAGAATTGAACTCACGACCCCTGGTTTACAAGACCAGTGCTCTAACCACTGAGCTATAGGGCCTCACCTGTCACCAGACTTCAATGACCAAAATTTGAAATGCTAATAACAGGAGAGGACACGCCCTGTTTGCATAACAGGTATTGTGTCAGAGCAACCTTACCAGTTGGCTCTGTCAGTGCCAACCGGATCATCAAACAACTCGGGTGCACCGATAGAGCGGTTAACTCGGACACTCTTTTGGCTGACGTTAAGGCAAGTAGCAATGCTGTCTTCCACGACAGTGCTTTCAGGGAGGAGAGCTCCAGAGGCTCAAATGGTTCTGAGACCAGAGCCTCGAGCTCATACTGTCATATCAGCACGGCACAGTGTCACCTTTCACAGCTCTGAGGTCATACACTGAAAAGGGAGCTTCCAGGCCCCAGTGAGAATTGAACTCACGACCCCTGGTTTACAAGACCAGTGCTCTGACCACTGAGCTATAGGGCCTCACCTGTCACCAGTCTTCAATGACCAAAATTTGAAATGCTAATAACAGGAGAGGACACGCCCTGTTTGCATAACAGGTATTGTGTCAGAGCAACCTTACCAGTTGGCTCTGTCAGTGCCAACCGGATCATCAAACAACTCGGGTGCACCGATAGAGCGGTTAACTCGGACACTCTTTTGGCTGACGTTAAGGCAAGTAGCAATGCTGTCTTCCACGACAGTGCTTTCAACCGGTCCCCGTTTTTTTTTTTATGTATCTGCCGGTCCATGGCACAATAAAGGTTGTGAACCCCTGCTTTACACAACCTCATACTGTCATATCAGCACGGCACAGTGTCACCTTTCACCAAGCTCTGAGGTCATACACTGAAAAAGAAGCTTCCAGGCCCCAGTGAGAATTGAACTCACGACCCCTGGTTTACAAGACCAGTGCTCTAACCACTGAGCTATAGGGCCTCACCTGTCACCAGACTTCAATGACCAAAATTTGAAATGCTAATAACAGGAGAGGACACGCCCTGTTTGCATAACAGGTATTGTGTCAGAGCAACCTTACCAGTTGGCTCTGTCAGTGCCAACCGGATCATCAAACAACTCGGGTGCACCGATAGAGCGGTTAACTCGGACACTCTTTTGGCTGACGTTAAGGCAAGTAGCAATGCTGTCTTCCACGACAGTGCTTTCAGGGAGGAGAGCTCCAGAGGCTCAAATGGTTCTGAGACCAGAGCCTCGAGCTCATACTGTCATATCAGCACGGCACAGTGTCACCTTTCACAGCTCTGAGGTCATACACTGAAAAGGGAGCTTCCAGGCCCCAGTGAGAATTGAACTCACGACCCCTGGTTTACAAGACCAGTGCTCTGACCACTGAGCTATAGGGCCTCACCTGTCACCAGTCTTCAATGACCAAAATTTGAAATGCTAATAACAGGAGAGGACACGCCCTGTTTGCATAACAGGTATTGTGTCAGAGCAACCTTACCAGTTGGCTCTGTCAGTGCCAACCGGATCATCAAACAACTCGGGTGCACCGATAGAGCGGTTAACTCGGACACTCTTTTGGCTGACGTTAAGGCAAGTAGCAATGCTGTCTTCCACGACAGTGCTTTCAACCGGTCCCCGTTTTTTTTTTTATGTATCTGCCGGTCCATGGCACAATAAAGGTTGTGAACCCCTGCTTTACACAACCTCATACTGTCATATCAGCACGGCACAGTGTCACCTTTCACCAAGCTCTGAGGTCATACACTGAAAAAGAAGCTTCCAGGCCCCAGTGAGAATTGAACTCACGACCCCTGGTTTACAAGACCAGTGCTCTAACCACTGAGCTATAGGGCCTCACCTGTCACCAGACTTCAATGACCAAAATTTGAAATGCTAATAACATGAGAGGACACGCCCTGTTTGCATAACAGGTATTGTGTCAGAGCAACCTTACCAGTTGGCTCTGTCAGTGCCAACCAGATCATCAAACAACTCGGGTGCACCGATAGAGCGGTTAACTCGGACACTCTTTTGGCTGACGTTAAGGCAAGTAGCAATGCTGTCTTCCACGACAGTGCTTTCAGGGAGGAGAGCTCCAGAGGCTCAAATGGTTCTGAGACCAGAGCCTCGAGCTCATACTGTCATATCAGCATGGCACAGTGTCACCTTTCACAGCTCTGAGGTCATACACTGAAAAGGAAGCTTCCAGGCCCCAGTGAGAATTGAACTCACGACCCCTGGTTTACAAGACCAGTGCTCTGACCACTGAGCTATAGGGCCTCACCTGTCACCAGTCTTCAATGACCAAAATTTGAAATGCTAATAACAGGAGAGGACACGCCCTGTTTGCATAACAGGTATTGTGTCAGAGCAACCTTACCAGTTGGCTCTGTCAGTGCCAACCGGATCATCAAACAACTCGGGTGCACCGATAGAGCGGTTAACTCGGACACTCTTTTGGCTGACGTTAAGGCAAGTAGCAATGCTGTCTTCCACGACAGTGCTTTCAGGGAGGAGAGCTCCAGAGGCTCAAATGGTTCTGAGACCAGAGCCTCCAGCTCATACTGTCATATCAGCATGGCACAGTGTCACCTTTCACAGCTCTGAGGTCATACACTGAAAAGGAAGCTTCCAGGCCCCAGTGAGAATTGAACTCACGACCCCTGGTTTACAAGACCAGTGCTCTGACCACTGAGCTATAGGGCCTCACCTGTTACCGAGGTTCAATGACCAACCTTTGAAATGCTAATAACAGGAGAGGACATGCCCTGTTTGCATAACAGGTATTGTTTAAATAGTGTCAGAGCAACCTTACCAGTTGGCTCTGTCAGTGACTTAATGTCTGCATATTGTTCACTGAGCTACAGAGTCAGTTTAAAATACTCAAAAACATGCAATCACATATTAAACAGTGAGAAAAATAACACGTCTGCTGCCTGTCGGGACATATTGGTATAGAAAACCAGATAAACTTAAATCTTTTTGAGTGACAGCTTCTTGAAATCCTTTTCCACGGATTCACTTAAACAATGCATGTTCTTATCCATATCATTTTGGATTTATTTGAAAGTAATAAAGAGATACAGGGGAAGATAGTTATAGAAAGCTTTGAGAAAGAAGCAATGGAGGGAAGAGGGATGAATAGTAACAGTTGTTGTTGCTCGTGGCAGTTGGAGCTGTCTTTCCTTTCCTTCCCTGCTGACACTGATCTGAATTCTCTCCAGGATATTCAGGGCTTCTCTCGTGCCTAACCCTAACCCGCACCAGCTTTTTGTGGTGGGGTTTTGTGTGTTCACTGTGTGTGTTTGACTCTGTGTCTCAGGCCCCGGCTCCACGAGAACACATACGGCAAAACGCATCGGAGTAACGCAAACGCAACCGCAAAAAACCTTCCGACCACACGCAATATACACCGGATTGTGTCAAGCTCCAGGAGACGGCTCCGTTTACATCCAACCGCTGGAAAAGCTGCAGTACATATGCCGAACCTGTACGTGACGCTGTAACTTCCTCCACAAAAAGCAGCAACTTCCTCCACAAAAGCAGCGAAGAAGAATGGTTGTCATGGCTGCACTTCTGTTTATTCTCCGCGGTGGGGGCGGAGGGAACCGCGCAGAGTTTTTCGCCGGTCAATGTGTGTTAAAGTTTAAATCTTCATGCTTCCTCATGCAGCAGCTGATCCAGTAAGTAAACCCGACAGTAAAAATAAACATATTTATAACTAGTTTAGGTAGTTTGAGAGGTAATTAAAATAGCTACAGTAAGGGTGGTGATCTGACTTGAAGTGTGTGTTTTGCTCCCGCTGCTTCACAGCCGGAGGAGCTGCGTGTCTCCGTCCTGTCAGATTACACTTCACTCGCGTATATGTTCATATCGAGATAAAGATAAATAATCTGAATTCAGTGTGCAGTGTACTTTTGCGGGGGTGAGCAGCAGAGGTGGGGAGAGGCGGGGAGAGGCGGGGCTATGAAACGGGTGACCGTATAGGCGACCCCACGGCCCCGTTGGACCCCCCAGAGCGCTCCGTTCCCAGATCTATCCACCTTTGGACCCGTTGTCGTTTGCGGGGTCTGTTTCTACGTTTCTGTTACGGCGTCGTCGAGCTTAAAGGGCTATACGCATGAGAAATATCCGGATTCAACCCGTTTTCGTCCTCGTGGAGCCTAGGCCTCATTGTGTTAACTCATCAGCGAGTAGGGTTTTGCATCAGGCTGGAAAACAAAGCAGGCTCAAGGGTACAAACGTGCTGTAACCTTTCAAGATAAAGCAACGTAATGACACAGAGTCAACAAGAGGACATAATGTAAAGACGGCGTTTTAAAAGTTTACGACGAGAATTCTGGACTGTGTGGCAATAAGTATGTGGACACATGAACATTACACTCATTTGTAATTGTGCTCCCATCATAGCATAGCATCACTCGTTGTTTTCTATACTGTTTGAGTTTGGCATTCTGATTGTTGCCATCTTAGTTTTTAGCTGTCTCTGTATTTCAATTTTGAAGACGGTCGAGCAACCAAAGGCAGAACAAGATTTTTTTTGTGGGGGAACATAATGTTACAATTAACATCCATGAATTAAAAGGACACTCTGAAAGAGATAAAGCTATAAGACGATGAACCAGACAACACACAAAGAGGACATGCTGTAGTGGCGACCTGTCAATCACAGTGTAACCCCGCCCCAAAATAAAACCCTGTCTATTTAACTCTAAGTTGTACCATCAATTACAAAATTAACTTCATGCATGTTGAAAAAGACTTGACATTTGTAATTGGGTCTATAGTCTTATGTTCCCAATGTTTGCTGAGTTAAATAAAGTAAGAAGTCGGGTCATTTTTTCAAAGACTTCTATTCCTCAACGTCCTTCCTCTTACGTGTCAACCTACCTGGTAAAAAACCCATTCTAATTCAATCAAAAAAATGTTTGCAACCAGTGGAATTTCTCCTGCTGGTCGTTTGAAGTAATGCACCTTAAATGCACTTCAACTTTGGCTTCACTTGACTTGATCTTAAAAAACAGTTGGATAGGATGCAGGGCAGTCACGTTTGTTCATGCAATCACACTATTTATTGCCTAAAATATCTTTGTGCACTGAAGCATTATGATGTTGTTTAATTGGAAATCGGTCACAAGAACAGTCCCTTATTTTTGGCCACATTTCCCAACCATTCCCCAAGCTGTTGGAGAAGAAACAGCCTGCAGTTTGCAAAAAGCACATGACTCTTAGTAAAAGGCTCCATACATAAAGAGGATTCTATGTCTATTCTAGTAATTTCTTATCGGGGATCTTGCTGCTTTTGAAATGGAAAGGAATAGAGGAACAGAGGGAGAGTGAATTCAAAAAGCTTTTGGATTAGCTCTGCATTATATCCACAGATCAGGTTCCTCACTTACCTCTGCCTGTCAAACCTAGAACCGTGAAATGTGGTATTCAAAGGATAAGAGAGTATTAATAAAGCTGCTGTCAGGATGGGAGACACGTCTTTATTAGCAAGCGTCCTCCATGAAAGGAAGTGTTTGTTTAATGAAGTGTTTATTAGAGAGGAACGGGAGGTATTGTTTGTGGTAATGAACTGTCTTTGTGTTTCTGTCACTCCTCTGAAACATAAACATTAACATCCAGACATGTCTATCGTTGTTTATAGCAGATAGACGTATTGCTTTAGCCGTTGGTACGTCCTTATTTATCCTTTCATATTATGATCAATCTTTTTTTGCTATCTAAAATGATAATCCATACTCTGTTCTGCATCAAGACACACAGTCGTGTTAATACACTTTGGCGCGTATGTGTGTGTGTGTGTGTGTGTGTGTGTGTGTGTGTGTGTGTGTGTGTGTGTGTGTGTGTGGCTATCCTTGTGGGGACCTAAATCTGTTTACACAGTCACGTGTGGGGACTGGCTTCCCTTATGGGGACAACATGGGGGTCCCCATAAGGGGAATCAGTAATTTTAGGGTGAAGACTTGGTTAGGGTAAGGGTTAGGGTTAGGGTTAGGGTTAGGGTAAGGGTTAGGGTAAGGCATGTGTTGGTTAGGGTTAAGGTTAGAATAAGTCTCCAGGAAATGCATGTAAGTCAATGTAATGTCCCCTGAAGTAATGTATACATGGTATGTGTGTGTGTGTGTGTGTGTGTGTGTGTGTGTGTGTGTGTGTGTGTGTGTGTGTGTGTGTGTGTGTGTGTGTGTGTGTGTGTGTGTGTGAGATCAGTGGTCTCGTTATGTTGATGTTCCTTGGTGAATATTTAATTAAAACAGAGCAGTGCTGTTGCTTTGAGGCTGAGGTAACAGGCAGGTTTTCCACCGTGGATTGAACAGAGCAGATGGTTGGCTGCTGGCCGACAAAGATACTGTCCAGATCTCTGTGGTGTGTGTGTGTGTGTGTGTGTGTGTGTGTGTGTGTGTGTGTGTGTGTGTGTGTGTGTGTGTGTGTGTGTGTGTGTGTGTGTGTGTGTGTGTGTGTGTGTGTGTGTGTGTGTGTGTGTGTGTGTGTGTGTGTGTGTGTGTGTGTGTGTGTGTGGTGGTCGCACAGATTGCTACTGTTGGATCCCTGTCTGCTGAAGCTGGGCGTCCACAGCATGACAAATGACTAAATATAGACATTATTCCGTTATCATTTGTGGACTAATTAGCAGAAATCCCAGAAAATATTGTTGTGAACTTGTTTCTGTGTCGCTAAAGGGTGATTAACTTTCTGTTCATCTTATTTTATTGAGCTTATTTTATTGTTGAGATAAAAAGATCGATTTATTTCAAAAAATCCAGGTTGTACACTTAGAAAGAAATCTTAACGCAGTACAAATATACACCTTTTTTGTAAAAATGTACCGAGGCAGAGTGAAATTAATCTTCCACTTTTAGAAATCGGTGTGATGCAAGATAGTCGGATTTGAATGCATTAAAGAGCTGGAAAGAAGCGTAGGAAAAGAGAAAGGAAAAAAAATTAGATTTCCACAAGCGGTGGAAACTATTCTGGTGGAAAGATAGAGGAATGAGTAGGTCGAAGGTTCAGAGTTGCACAGAAATCCCACATTCCCTGACCATGTGTCACCCTCTCCTCAGGTTTCCGATGGTACCAGATAACTCACCTCTCTCTGTCTGTCTCTCTCTCTCTCTCTCTCTCTCTCTGTCTTTGTTTTTCTTTTCACATTCAGTCCGACAGGAGGCTTATTGCACTCACGTTGGCAGACACTGTTTACCCTGTGGCATTTTCATAGTCCTTCTGAGAATCACACTGAATTTAATTTCATGAGCCTCAAGCTGCCTCTGCTGAGACAAATCCAAACAACAACACTTTCCATTTCACTCATGCTGATTTTTATTTCAGGTTTGTTGTCATATGTGCAGCAGCATTTAGATTAGTTCATCTAACACGGGGGTGTCAAACTCAAGGGCCGCTGACCAAATGCGGCCCGTGAGTTCATTTGATGTGGCCGGCAAGAGCTTGCAAAGATTATAATACGTTTATTATACGCTTACATGCTGCTTTACAGAAGCACGTTGCCCATAAACTACATGTCCCACAATGCATCTTATTTTGTGACATGATCTAACACATTGAAAATAATACAACACCAAGAAAAGAGAACTCCTTCCAGATCTTTCCTTGACTCCCTGGTGTTGATCAGCTACCTGACCAACGGGCTGACGTCTCTCGAGCGTTTCCCCATCAGCTTTAAAACCCAGTTCTCCGGACACTGCTTCCACCACGTGGTTCTGGGCGTTTACTGCAACGGGCGCTACGGGTCGCTGGGCATGAGCCGGCGCCCCGACCTGATGGACAAACCACTGACTCACCGCACGCTGGGAGAACTGGTGGCCGACTTCGAGAGCTCCTACAAGAGATACCAGCACACTCTGAAGAAGGTGAGAGAAGGGTTGGAATCACAGTCAATAACACTTCATACCATATTGAAACTTTATTTATATAGCACTTTTATCACACAAGGGTTACTCAAAGTGCTTCACAAACCAGACACATAGACATTTACAAATAAAAACAATACCATCTCCCCCTCCCAGGTAACACTTCATACCAATGCACGCCTGAATAAAACAGGAACTAAATAAAATAAGAATAAAGCACAATTCAGTAAAAAAACGTGTCTTTTCCCCCTTCCTCTCCAGGTGAAGATCGGCCTGTACGTGCCTCACGACCCTCACGTCTTCCAGCCAATCGAATGGAAGCATTTGGTGTTGAACGCCGCCCGACTGGGACCTCAGGAGATGAGGAAGGAGCTGGAGAAACACGGCCGGGACATGAGGATGAAGGTATAAACTCTATGCACATATTAACATACACCTTAGGGTTTTATAAAAAAGTTATTCATCCCGTAATCTAATATCCAAAAGAATCATACTTCTTGGTGTTTTCCTCGATGTGGTTCACTGACGCTTCGGATAAGAACACTAAACAAAAGCTTAATGTTCAGAACCTGATACTTGCTTTCATTACATTACTATACTACATTACATTCAGTTAATGCTTTTATCCAAATTGACGTACATACACTTTGTAGACTTAGCTCTTTGGAGTGGGGGTTGAACCAGCGACCCTCCGATAGACGGTCGTTTAACCCCTGAGCCACATTCTCCCTTTTATTAGTAGAGTTGTCTAAATTACATTTCCCTGATAAATAACACTCCCTTTTCTTAACTTCACAGCCCACCTATACACCATACGTTTTAACAGTGTATATATGTACCAGGATCATAAATAAATAAAAAATACAAGTGAATAAAAAATGTACATTTCCCTGATAAATAACACTCCCCCTTTTCTTAGCCTCAGCGTAGTTTTTGTTAAAAGCATGCCGCCTGAAGGAGGGGAAGAAACTTTGCAGCATGAGAAACACACACACTGCACACACTCCACATAACAGATGGTAACAACTGGAGTATTCAAAGGAGTGCGTCAGAACGTGAAACCGTTTTTAGCCGTACAACAAATGTAGTGTTTATTCCTGTCCGAAGAATACAAACATGTTATTTAACAGTTCAATACAAAAGACCAACATGCCTCTGTGAATCAGATCGAGGAGGCCACATATGACCTTTATACAAATAAATGATTTACCAGTTTGTTTAAAAATACACTCTCAGGATGTACACAGTTACTATACAGCAGGGGTCTCAAACTCAAGGCCCGGGGGCCAAATCCGGCCCGCGACTTCATTTTATGTGGCCCCGCAAGAGCTTGCAAAGAATATAATAAGTTTATTATACGGTTACAGAAGCAGGTTGCCCATAAACTACATGTCCCACAATGCATCTCATTTTGTAACATGCACACTGAAGAGACTTGCAATTATTTGCCCTGGACTTCTGCTTTCAGACGTAGTTAATTGCTAAGTTATTATCCTATCCGATAATAATCCATGCAGAGGCAATAATGTAATATAATACATTATTTTATATATTTATTATATATTTATATAGTTACAACCGGCCCTTTGAGTGCAACCTTTATGCGAATGTGGCCCGCGATGAAATTGAGTTTGACACCCCTGCTATACAGGGTCACATGTGTTATATGTTCTGTAAGTAACTCGATTCAGCAAATTGACTTAATGTTCTCCTAAATGTGACTCAAACCTGATTAGATCTATTTAACCCGGTTAGCAGGTTCCAGCCTGCGTCTGTCAGAACGTTATTTTCATATTGAACCTTTTCACATCGTTTTTTTTAATAATATTTATTAGTTTTTATTCATCTCGATATAGGCAGTACTCATTTTAATTTAAATGCCTCAGTCTGGTCTTAAGTTTAAAGTTTTAAAACCAAGTTTTCTTCTCGTGGAATGACCCCAACACTCCGATGGAAACACTTTTATTATATCTTTCCATGAGACCAGAGATGGATGGAGTTTCCTTCACGGCGAACATGGAATACAAACCGTCAGGAATGATTTAGGGCATGATGGGGAAGGAAGGAATGGTGTGTGTGTGTGTGTGTGTGTGTGTGTGTGTGTGTGTGTGTGTGTGTGTGTGTGTGTGTGTGTGTGTGTGTGTGTGTGTGTGTGTGTGTGTGTGTGTGTGTGTGTGTGTGTGTGTGTGTGTGTGTGTGTGTGTGTGTGTGTGTGTGTGTGTGTGTGTGTGTGTGTGTGTGTGTGTAAGAGGGGGGAGACTCAGGGAAGTAGGTTGAATGAGGTTAAATGTTTTATGAAGCCAAATGAAAGTGGTGTGTGTGTGTGGTTATGTGTGAGATGCTGGTGTTGTGGTGACAGTGGTTCTGTATATGGAACGCCTTGCATGTCAGCAAGATATGTAGGTCAGGGAGTTTGCAGCTGTCACACATGGCTATAAAAACACACACACACGCACACACACACACACACACACACACACACACACACACACACACACACACACACACACACACACACACTCAGCCTGTGGTCAGCTGTGTGGTACTTTGTTGGACCGTTGTGCTATCATCTCCACTATTCTCCAGAGAATAAGAAGTTATTATAGACGTAGAACTAGTGGAGTTTCAGACTTTGACACTCGGGTCATTTAGTTTGCTCCCCTCTCTTCTTCAAAGGTGTGTTTAAGGGTTAAAGTTACCGCTGGGTTCATGTTACAGCCCGTGGAAACGCTCTGCAGTAAGTCATTCACCGTCCCCACGAGCATAGAGGTCAAATATGTGTTATGACAATGAAGAATGTACGGTAACTCGACCAGACTGCCACATCAAGGGCTAGATATAGCATGGTTTACAATTACACACTCATTTTGAGTCACACACACACACACACACACACACACACACACACACACACACACACACACACACACACACACACACACACACACACACACACACACACACACACGAGAGAAACAACACCAGCTGCAGAGTGTGAGCCATTTCCTGGCTTTTGCTTTTTTTTCCGGGAAAACTTGCCATCCGTGTACATGCCGCAGTTTCATTCTTCTTCTCCCGCTGCGTTCATAATGATAGCCTCAACTTGCTATTTAACACACACACACACACACACACACACACACACACACGCACACACACACACACACACACACACACTAAATGCTTTTCTCTCTGCATGATCACAGCAGTTTTTTAAGATCCAGTGAGGATAAAAAAGACAGAAAAACACATTTCTGTTCACAGTCAGTTTGCTTTTCTAGCGTCCCCCTCGTCCCAGTTGCACTCTCTTCCCCGCAGCTAAACGGCAGCAGCAGCAGTTGTTGTTGTTGGCGTCATGCTAGCATATTTGTGTACATTAAAATGCCTGGAAGAGTTCATAGGCTCTCTGTGAGGGTGTTGATAGGAAAGCCAGTGTGTGTCCTGCACTGTTTCCACTGGGTGAATGATTTGTGATGACAACAGAGAAAGTCAAATCGAGCAGAGACGAGACGTTTGTGAGCAAGTGGGAAGATTTGCTGCTCCTATGTTGTTGTTTGATATCATTGTATTCTAAATACCTTTTGGTTTTTGTGTTGTTAAACTGACCGAATAAGGACTTTTGAAGATGACACATTTAGGCTCTTAAAAATGAATAAATCAACATGGATTCTTGGCACTTAGGTCAGAGAAAGACAAGATGAAAGCAGACTTATACACAGCAACCACACATTATTAGGTTGTACATTTAATAAGGATAACATGATGAGTAGTTACACATTCACCACCAGACACATAGCATCCATTTCAACTCACTTTGTTTTTAACTCTGCTTTGGTCTCCACCGACTCCTGAGAATAAGTATTGCTCAGCCACATGTTCCACTTTCTTCACTATCTAATCTCACATTTTGTGTTCTGTAGGTTGAAAGTCAGGTAGTGGACAATGTATCATCAAAGCATTTTGCCGAAAACAGCTGATAGATATCCGGTACATTTCCTTTAAACCAAAAGAAAGAGCAAAAAGGGGCTAAAAGGCTACAGGAGTCAATGATGATGATAGAAAGTGGTTAACCTCGATGTCACTATAAAAGTATTAAAGTGTAGATTATCAGCACAGATATTGATATTAACTTTTGTCGCCTTGTGTGAATTTTTTTCAAAGATCCTCAAATCGTCGAGTGCCCAGTCACCAATCAAGGAGCGGAGCCGCGGGAAATCCTTATCACCACGGCGACGACAGAGCACGCAACGCAGAGACAAATCGTGAGTGTTCTCCATCGTGTGTGTGTGTGTGTGTGTGTGTGTGTGTGTGTGTGTGTGTGTGTGTGTGTGTGTGTGTGTGTGTGTGTGTGTGTGTGTGTGTGTGTGTGTGTGTGTGTGTGTGTCTCTTCTTCTGTCTGATATGCAGCATATGAGGCTTCTGAGTCCATATATGGATTTGTGTTTTATGCAGCATCACAGAGAACATAAACCAAACTCAATAGAGACATCTGGGAATCTGAAACCTTATACAAGATATTTATTATCTCATCAGGAGCTACTCTCTCATTTGGCATTTATGAAGAATAACTAGATTTTTTTAATTATGTTTTTGGTGTCTGAATCCCTTCAAAGAGGTTTTACAAATGGTTGTATTAGTTGAAACCACTTAAGACAATCAAAAAAGGAAACAAAGTAAAGTTTTAACTTTAATATCCCATGGGTTAAGACTCTTGAAAGTGTGTTAAAACTTTCAATTCAAACTCAGATTGAAGGTAGGCAGCCCTTAAAAACACGGTGACTCACCACTCTTGTTCAGTGGCGAGACACACACACACACACACACACACACACACACACACACACACACACACACACACACACACACACACACACACACACACACACACACACACACACACAGGATGATGAGTGTGTGTGTGTGTGCTGTCAGCTGTGTCTCGGGATGTAACACAATCTGACTTGGACAACAGCTGCAGCCCCTACTGCAGAGTCTCCATAATCTCTCTCACACACACACACACACACACACACACACACACACACATATACACACACACACACACACACACACACACACACACACACACACTCTGCACCAGAATTAGTGTCAGTCCCGGTGTTGCCATGTGACGTGACTCAGCGATGACCTTTCTGATGAGAAGCTCCGACAGAATGAACCGTATAATTATTCAGACGGGAGCGCCGCAGGTTTCTTTTCAAGTCAAATGAGAGGTGGAGAGTTTCTTTACTCGTGTACATCTGCTTCTTTTCACTCCAACACATTGTTATTTTAATCTTTGTGAAAGCTAATTGTCTCCTCAGTGCAGAAAATAAACTGCAGGACACATCAGAGCTTCACATTCACTTCTTAAAGCTCCTGAATGTGGCTCTTAAAAAGCTATTACTGTTATCAGCTGAGCTCTTAACAAAGTGTTTCCACTTCAGAGCGACACAGTAATAATCTGTGCTCGTTAGAGAGGGTTGTTCCAGCTGAAGGACTTTATAAGAACTGCCTGCAGGCACACACACATGCAAACAGGTTACATGTAAAAGATACCGTGATTTAACGACTAATTGTACTTTTTTAGTTTTCAAAGGTTTGTGGTCATTTGTTTGAAGAAAGTCCTCTTTGTGGCTGCCATTTAAAGGAGACCTATCATGCTATATTTGAATAATATATTGTAGGACCATACCTATATAAGGTATATTTATACGTTTTCTTTTTCAAAATACCAAACAGATCATGCATTTTAGCCATGCCTCATTTCGCTCTATTTTGCTCTCCTCCACCCTGTCTTTGCATGCGCTGCAGCTGACCACGCCCCCCTGCAAAGGAGGGGGCCGAGTTACGAGCGTCGTGTTACCATGCTGTTACCATGCTGTTACCATGCTGTTACCATGCTGTTACCATGCCACGGCAACCTCTCATTCCCCTGATTGGTGGAGAGTTGGCCATATAGGCGGAGCTCCTCGTCACTGACGTCAGACTATTTTCAAATCTGGATCAGTTTTTATCAGATCCGTTGCAGCCCCTTTTTTTAGAGATTTGGGTATGGAGGAAAATAGAGAGGGTTGTGTTTTCTGACACTTGGTGAGTTCCCTGGAACACCGGGGACACATGTTCATGTAGAAAAGACGTACACAAGTGCATTTTGCATGATAGGTCCCCTTTAATTGAAAATGATGACAATAAAAAAGAAATTAAGGTGTATTTTTATGCTTTACTTCTAATTCATTGCTTTTATATGTAATACTTATTCACAATTCATTAGCTTTGACAACATTTAGTGCTAATTTGTCATTATGAAAATTCCCTGTTTTGATTTCAGCTCTGGGAACTTTACGATGTCATACCCTGAATTGTTAAAAATCATATTATCAGAAAGAAAATGAACCTGTTGATAAGTGCATTTTAAAGAATTGATTAAGCTAAATAACACATTGTTCTCACTTTAGATCAGACACCTGAAAAAGACGTGGTTAAGTTAAGTTCGTAGTTTATTGACTGCACGATAAATGATGCAACTCATAGTCATCGAGAGCTTGTTACAGGAACCTTATTATAAAGCGCTACCAAAAAAAGAATAGGGTTATAAGACATACAATTGTCTTCAAATAAATAATCGGTAACACTTTATATTAAGGTACACAAATTCACCATTAACTAGTTGTTAATTAACATGCATATTAGCAGTATATTGGCTCTTTATTAGTCATTATAAAACACGTATTAATGCCTTATTCTACATGACCATATTCTACAAGTAATAGGCCATTAGTTGAGAACCCTCTTATTTATTGCAAGTAAGGAAGTTGTACATGAGTTGTGGTCTTAATATGCTCTGCTCAATATGGGCCTAATAAGGCAGTAGTACCACAAGAATAGTAATTCTCCCTTAATAACACTTAACAAATCTGATCTGTTCTTATGTAACAAGACATGAAACTATAAGTGTTAATTAAGTCTAAATAACTACAAATTAAGTTTTCTATCTAAGTTAACCCAAACCCCAATATGCATGTTAATGAACAACTAGTTGATGGTGAATTTGTGTACCTTAATATAAAGTGTTACCAAATAATCATTTAAAGGTCCCATGTCATGCTTTTCTGGTTATTACCCGTCCCCTTGTGTGTTATGGAGGTTTCTCTGCATGTGAACGGTCTGCAGAGTCACAAACCCTCACAGTACACCCTGTAGTGAGTAAAACTCTAACACAGAAAAGACCTGTCTATGCTGCCCCAGAACGCCTTGTTGGAGATTTCTCTTTTTCCATTGTTTTCTTCCTGAGTATGGTGACGTGACCATACCCAAATGGACCAATCCGTGGAGCTCCTCACACACCAGGATCCCTTGGCGTCACTAAAGTGGGGGGACCTTTGGCGTCGATTTTCAACTATCAGGGAGTCTTGGATAGAGCTCCCTGAACGTTGGTAATAGACGAGTTGGGATCGCGGAGAAACACTCACTCACTGAGTTTCGCCGTGTCTCGCAGACCCCACGCAGCAACCAGGAAACGACACCAGTAACCCAGCTCACACTGTCCGCTCCTCGAGCCTCAAAGGGCGGAGCAGCGAGCCCCGCAACGTCCCGCCAACACGGCACCCAGACCCCACGCAGCATTCCCATCTGTTTGTCATGGTGTCATTTCCTGGTTGCTAACAAACGCCATTGTAACACATAATCACTGATGTTAGAAGTTAGAGCGATGCAAGATGACAAGAACAGGACGTAAAGGAGAGAGGGAGAAATAAAGGAGAGGACACGGGTAGAGAGGGCAAGAAGAAGAGAAGGAAAGGATGAAAGGAAATGTGAGAGAAGACAGGAGAATAAAGATGGAGAGAAGACAGAAACATGTAGTGGAAAAGGCAGAAAAGAGAAAGTGAAGAAAGAGAGAAGGAGGAATGAAAAGGCTTCAGCTCCACATGTTGGCCTCAACTAATCAACTCTCCTCCTGATGTGTCAGCGAGAGAGCTTGTAAGCGACCTTCGAAGCACAAATTGCTGAAGAAAGTGAAAAAGGGATGAAGAAGAGAGGGCAGGAGAAGAGAGAGAGAGAGAGAGGATTACATCTGATGACTTTTAGAAACTCTCACAGAGAAACTTTCCCATTCTCATTTTCTGCACGTCTTCAGTTTAAAGAGAGCACTGCAGAGATCTGGAGTAAACAAACAGAGAAGGTTTATTGAAGATGTTCTGGAAGCAGATTCTACCTTTTGAAACGAGCTGAAGATAAGTCTGGAGCTTGTAAGCAAAACAAATAGTTTGTTATCTTAAGAAAATGGCTTTTAATCCTATTTTTTGTAAGTTTTTTCTGTCTTCTTCGATTCTAGTGGTGCATTGCTTATAGATGAGAGGAACACATGCGTCACTTCAGGGCAAAAATGACGGCTCCGCCCACTTTTGGGGGAAAACAAAGCTGTCCTTTGAATGGCGGTCAATTCAAATTCTGAAGTTTTTGCCAATCCGATCAGAAATGTAAGAAAACCGTGGATTTTTGGATCTTCAAAGAGCCCGATCACGATGGCCAGACAGGCGAACAATTACATTAAATCATTGGAAATCGACGATCGGGCTCGATATATATAAAAAAGCAACCAATCAGATATTTCTCTGGGTCTCTGGGTAGAATATCCTTCAACAAGGTATTCTATATCCTTGATAGAAGGCTTTGGCCGTTGCACTGAATGAGAGCGCACGTTTGGATTGACAGTTTGATCAACCAATCATATATTGATTTGTAGCCAATGAGCGTATTCTTTCAGAGTTTCCCTCGGTTCCAGGGTACTCTAGAAGACCCGGTAGTTCACTGGCTCGAGACAGAGGACCTAGATAAATGCGACGAAGCAATTCATGCCGTTTTATACGTTGAAATGGCAACAGGTGAAGATGATGTTGTCAGTACCCTTTTCAAGACGACAATTCAGTGAAAAGACGGACATTATAACGCCGGGGTGTCTGTGTGTCTACAGAAGGTCCAGTTGTGATAAACCTGATTGTGTCTGTGTTTCAGGCCGGCCTCGGTGGACAGGAAGCCTCCGGAGCTCAGCACTCTGAACGACGGGTACCAGATCCGCATCTGACCCGTCCTTCTGCTCCTCATCGTCAAACATCCGTCCACTGGCGAGTCATTTTCCACCATCACGTGTTTTCCAGGAGCTGGATCATGGACACACACACACACACACACACACACACACACACACACACACACACACACACACACACACACACACACACACACACACACACATACACACACACACACACACACACACACACACACACACACACACACACACACACACACACACGAAACAGGAGGAACTTCTAAAAGCTGAGACTCAGAGAAAAGAGAGTGACTGGAAGGAATCCTTCATCATCATCATCATCATCATCATCATCACACCGCTGAAATTGCACATTTCAATCTGAGGAGAAACGCTCACCCTCTGTCACAAGATCTGAAGAAGTGATACCAGCGTATTTCTAGATTTCCAACATTTCAATCAACTGGGAATTAAAGAGCCGGGACAACAAAGTGTTTCCGTGACCTCCTCAGTGTCTTAAAGAAGGGCTTCAACAAAACATGAGGGAGAAGGAAGGTAAGATAGATATCCAAATGTTTGTGTGAAGTGGTTTAGAGAGACGGGAAGCCATGGTGGGAATTTGACGACAAAAAAATGTTCTTTTTTTTACAGAACGTGGAAAAAAAACATGTGGTTTTGTCCTGTTATCGTGGAAAAGGATTAGTTATCACTCTACTTTTAAAGCACAATTTCCCTACAGAGAGTTTTGGAACAGGTTTTGTTTTTGTCAGTTTTCCAACATGGCCGTCGTTCAGCCTGCAGGGAGACAGGCGTCTGTAGGAAGCAGGTTCACAGCTCAACGTGTTGTTTTCTCACTTTATTCTCACACACTCGCTCAGTTACAGACGCAGAAAGGGCTCAGTGAAGCTCCTGGAGTAACGTTTTAGTTACACTTTGACTTAAGAAGACGAGTAATTACACTTCCAGGTGGTATTGATCACATTAGACGAGTGTGGAATAAAGAGAGGACGAGTGATGGAGGATGGAGGAAATCAAAGGGGTGAGAGAGGGAGAGGATTCACAGCAGGAGATCAGATCATTAGAGCACTGCGGCAAACCTCCTGCACCCCCCCCCCCCCTCCTCTTCCTCCTCTTCGTATTCTCCTCTTCCTCTGCCCTCTGTTGACAGATATCTGAATACATAAACACTGCTTTCCAGGAAACATGGAAAGAGTCCATCTCAGTACAGAGGAGAGGCAACAACTTCATTTCTTCATCTAGATTTTAAACAGCAGGTTTTTTAATTACTGACCTTCTAATTGGGACCTGGAGACACTTGAGCGCCCACTTTACTTTTTAAGTGATATCAACTAAATCAGTTAAACTAAATTCTGTTACTTTTATTTCAATTCTTTCAATTTTCTCTTGCTTTTTTTGGTGTAAATTGGATACCTTCACCTCTTTAGAACTCTCCAACCCACTCCAATGTCCACACTGAACTTATAACCTTTGGTTGCAAGTGGGAACAAATGGGGAACCACTGATGAATGAAACCAGTGGTTATGAGAGGCCTGAAGAAGTGAACGTATCCACTATGACACAAGACTTTACTTATGGCGCATTTCCACTGCAGCGCGTAGCACGGTTTAAGCGTGCCGTGCCAAACCCGGCCCGTTTTTGGTTGCGTTTCCACTTGGCGTAGTTCCGGCTAACGGCTACTTTTTCACAGTTTTTCTGGCTCTCCAAAATCGTGGTTCTTTCCGGGCCAACAAACAGGGCTGAGTCGGGCTGAGTATGCTAAACTAGAGAGAGAATCGCTGGCAAGAGGGCTACAACTACAACAAGATGAACATATTTGACCGTGATTAAATTGTAATACACGTTTCAAAATGATGCCGAAGTAACAACATACTGATACCGGTTAGTAAAAACCATGAATTAATGCTTTGTCAAGTCTGCAGACAGACGGCAGGCGAAACACCTTTTAAAATGCGTGTTGTCTAAATGGAGATTGGCTAAGCTAACGCAGTATATGCTCCAACCGTCCACACTCACAACAACGGCCTATACAGACATAAATAAGGCAGCGACTGTATTCACCATGACACAGGCAGTCTGTGGTTTGTACTTGTTTAACTTTTGTCTAGTTTCTGAACAGATATGAGGAGCTGTGAGCTCTGAGTGCTAACAGCTAACGGCTGATGTTGGTTTTGTGGTTCGCATTGAAGATGACTTCACGGCTCCGCCTACACTGCGTTACTATAGTTACTGCCCCAGCTACTAAACTGAGCCGACCAAGGCCTAACTATACCGTACGAAGCCGAGCGAGGCCCTGCAGTGGAAATTAGTGTTACAGTTCTTCATCTTTTCTCATCTCATCCCCTTCTTGTCACTCAGTTTTTAAAAGTACTAGAACAACAATAAACACATTACCTAAGATTCAAACATGAATGAAACAGCAACAACCACAACACAGTTATTTAAACATAGACAGAAATGTGTAGGACAGGTTTAGCGTCTCACTAATGGACCTTAAGAAGTTTATACTGTATTATTTACCAAAAATCAATCACTAGCATCTCCAACAAGTATCAGAAGGCTGGAGGAGCTTCATATGTGATGACTAAACCCACCTGTAGCCCACCATGTGATCACAGTGAACACACAGCTGGAAAATACAATCATCCAGCTGTTCGTCCACTCAGACAAAGGACGAGGAGGCAGAGAGTGAACGCTCTGAAAAAGACTTTGTGATATCAGAGTGGATGTTAGAGATCAGGGATGCACGGTCAGCACTCTTTAAAAGCTCCAGGATGATATTATCTGGCCACGAGTTGACGAAACCAGACAATATATTAGAGTTTTGTCTCGTTTAAGACTCAACGATGGATGCTTTTGTGGTTAGACAGAAATGTAAAATGTCAAAGTGTTTGGTCATGCAGGTTTTCAATCAGTTACTCGTGTTTTAAGATCATCGCAGGAACGAATAAGAGTCAGGAAACCGTGAGAGTTATCAGAACAGTTTGTTCCAAGTGACCTGTTTGTACTGAATGCACTGCGTCTCACTTGACGTATCATGAGGATTGTCCAAAAAGATCTAATCAAGTTTCATTTCGATTGTTTGTTTTTTGGACTCTCTTGTCGAAGCCTTCTGTGAATCTCAGCTGAAACGCTTGAAATCAAAGAAGCTTGAATTCTCCGGTCACGTGTCCAGTTTGAAACTCATAGTTGGTCATTTTAAACCTTTCTGATTTAAACGCTTGAAAAGATGGTCGGATATATCAAAGCCAGACAAAACAGTTATTTCACAGAAACAGACATTCAACACAGACTGTACTTGGACATATATCTACGTTTATTTATGTCTGTTACATCCACAGAATGTACTGTACAGGTCTAAGCCTTCAGCGAACAACTACACAAGTCAGTTAAATACAAAATAAAACACATGTTTATGTACAAACAGCCCACCAGCATTATTCATTACATTTCATTACATGTTACTTGTTAGACGCTTTTATCCAAAGCGACTTACATACTCAATACTGTGGGGTGAAGTGTCTCAGGGACACAACGACATGCTGACTGCAGCGGGGTTTGAACCTGTGACCACCTGATCCGAACACCAACGCTCAACCCACTGCACCACACGCCTCCGCATCTCTAAGGGGTTTGATGCCTTCCCTAAGGGCTTTTAGAGAGAGTTAAATCCATGAAATCTACTGACGTCTGTAGTTCGTATCTGAAGGATTAAATCTAATGGTATTTCCCAAAATGAAGATTATCTTTGTTCAATAGGGCTGCACCGGACCATGAGAGGGCAACCGTAAAACAAAACAAAAATGAAAAATCGAAATCCTTTATCAGTGTCTGCGACAAAGGACAATGTTTGAGTTCAAGTAGTGGCAATAATGTGCCAAAAGAAGCCAAAACATACGAGCAAAACTGCTATCAAGCAAACCTGGATGTAAGTGAATAATAGAATACGTTAATTGATGATTGGTGAACGTTCTCTGCTGCCACGTTGTGATTTAAACAAAGTGTATGTGTGACCTGGTGCAGCTTTAACGTCATATCACCTGGAGCAAAGATAATCATATCTGTGAAGTTTTGGGGATAAAAACACGTTTGTTGTTTTCATCGTCACTCGAGATCATGAGGATGTGTGTGTACGGACTGTTTCTGAATATCGTCATCTGATGGTTTTATGGCTTTTCTTTGAATGTTTCTCGTTGCTTGTCGCTCTCAGAACATCAAGTGTGTGTTTTGTTGCCGACTGAACATCCGAGCTTTTGGTTTCCACAACGAGCTATGCACACAAACAAATCTGTGTCTTCCACAATTCAAACCCTGGAGGAGGAAGGTGTTTGTGGCTCCATCTACTCAACAACATATCTCATTTTAAAACATCTGTACAGAGAAAACACCTTGGACAGTTAGACGTATCCTCTATGCCAACAACTGTTAGCTTTTAGCATTCGCTCTGGGTGCAGAGAGGGAAAGCAGAACACATTTAGTTTACATGTTTCTGATGATGATAGAGATCTGACTCAAAGCAACCAGCGCAACATGTTAACATTTCTATTAAAACGTTGTAAAAGTCGGTGTTTGTTAGCATTCACAAGAAGCACAAAGCAGCTTTTGAAGTATTTAAATTCCTATTTGACACCGGTGTGTGTTGCGTCCACTTGATGGAGTTCATTGTTGGAGCTATATTCATGGAGATGCAACTGTTACCACGGACCTACACTTCATAATGTTTGTCAACGCACACATGATCATGGAAACTTTTAAGACTGAAGACAATGCAGTTCTGGGGATTTTATGACTCTTCAGCAAGGACACGAAAACAGGACCTGAAACAAATAAACTCCAACGTAGCGACACTTCTGTGCTTGATCATTTATATTATTGAATGTTTTTGTTTTGGTTTGAAATATGATTCAGTTTGTGGTTTTGACTTCTCAAATCTGTTGTATGGAGACATTTGGGTTTGAATCATTGATTGTACTCTTATCATTTTGAATGAGAAGCGTCTGTTTAAAGAAAGAAATACACCTTGTAGTAGCGGGTGTGTTTTTTGATGGCCTTTGACTTGTTTCCAAAGTGCTGATATCTCGTTTCTCAACTCCACCTCGGTCCTGAACTAATGTGCTGCAGTCTGTTGGAAATGTCTCCACGCTGGATCACAAATCTGACATCACGAAGATCTTGAAGCTCTGTCGGCCCAATTATTATTTCTCAATCCTATAGAAACTGTACACACTAGCTGACAACAAGGATGCTAATAACTTTAAAGGTCCCCTATTATCCTGTTCTTCATCAATATATCACAGGTCTCAGGTATATACAGAACCTGTCTCTGATTGGCTGAAACACCAAACAGATCATTGCAGCATTACCCATAATCCCCTCTGTTTCAGCCCTGTTTCAAAAGTGCTGATTCTCTGTCTGTTACTTTAGATGAAAGTAAGGAGCCCCTCCCCACGCCCCTCTGAGAGAGATTTGGTTACAAAGAACTCAATGGTGCTCTAGGAGGAGATTCAGGTGATAAGGTGTGGGGGGGGGGGTTACCTTGGTTGCTGATTGGCTAATGGTTACACAAGACAAAACATCGTTATGACATCATAAAGTGGCCAAAATCTGATCAGCTCATTTTCAGACAGGTTTTTATAGAAATGGATCAGGAGAAAAAGAGAGAGAATCTTTGTTCCTGAAACTTTCAGAGTCTCTTTCCACAGAGGGGACACATGGTGATGTAGAAGAGACATGAAGAAGAGGGGACACATGTTGATGTAGAAGAGACATGGAGAAGAGGGGACACATGTTGATGTAGAAGAGACATGAAGAAGAGGGGACACATGTTGATGAAGAAGAGACATGGAGAAGAGGGGACACATGTTGATGTAGAAGAGACATGAAGAAGAGGGGACACATGTTGATGTAGAAGAGACATGAAGAAGAGGGGACACATGTTGATGTAGAAGAGACATGGAGAAGAGGGGACACATGTTGATGTAGAAGAGACATGAAGAAGAGGGGACACATGTTGATGTAGAAGAGACATGAAGAAGAGGGGACACATGTTGATGTAGAAGAGACATGAAGAAGAGGGGACACATGTTGATGTAGAAGAAGAGGGACCATGTTAGAAGAGAATGAAGAAGAGGGGACACATGTTGATGTAGAAGAGACATGAAGAAGAGGGGACACATGTTGATGTAGAAGAGACATGGAGAAGAGGGGACACATGTTGATGTAGAAGAGACATGAAGAAGAGGGGACACATGGTGATGTAGAAGAGACATGAGGAAGAGGGGACACATGTTGATGTAGAAGAGACATGAAGAAGAGGGGACACATGTTGATGTAGAAGAGACATGAAGAAGAGGGGACACATGTTGATGTAGAAGAGACATGAAGAAGAGGGGACACATGTTGATGTAGAAGAGACATGAAGAAGAGGGGACACATGTTGATGTAGAAGAGACATGAAGAAGAGGATTTTGTATAATAGGTGACCTTTAAATCCCAAAGCTCCGTGCTGCATTTGATAAACATAGCAAACCAAATTCAGAGCGACATATCTGATCAATGTTTAAAATAATGATACTTAGCAGACGTTGAAACATCTTCCAGTGCCTCAGCAGTAAGGGTGCGATCAGATCGGAATATCTTTATTTCAGTTTTAACTTTGTGTTGTTTTGAGGGAGTTGCCCATGTGCATTGTGCAAAAAAAACCCCACTGATATTGTGTCACAGCTTTTACTTCCTGTTTGGCTAACTGGTTTTGTTTTCCTCCTGAAAAATGTTCTGATATCCTGTGACACAAAATGTTGTTTTCTTATTTATTTTCTTGTAACAAACGCAGACGAACAAAGAGACAGACATCGTTACGTTGCAAAAAAGAAATCAGTGTGATGTGTTGCAATCAAACCACTGTTACAATGAAGAGCTGACACACACACACACACACACACACACACACACACACACACACACACTCTTAATATGATTGTTTTTAAGGAGAGCTTGTTCCCTGTGTGCGGACGTGCTCGTGTATCCTGTGGAGATCAGTAGTAAGATGTTATTATTGTACCTTCGCCCTGTTACAGTCCAGCAGCTGTTTCTATCGACCTGTAGCAGCATGTGTTCTTTTAATAAATGATATATGTTTTTAACCCCGTGTTCTTTTGTCTTTTCACACCGTATTATGACATTGATGCGATAGCGGTATTAATTGGAGAGTTATAGATGTATCACATGTGAGTTACGGGAAGAAATATTCAGATTTTTGACAATATTTTCACAATCTTGCGCACGTATGAATCCAAACATGTCAAAATACTCAAAGGAAAAGTAGTCATTATGCATTTTAAATTAATATCTATTCGTATTAACTTTTAAAATATTGATTCAATAATGTGTTGGGAAAGGTGCAGCTAATGAATTAATTTCTTTATATACTGCTGGTTAGATTCATCCACAATAAAACATCATAATGTATCTGTTTATATGTGTTTTGTAATATTCATATACTTCTGCAAAGGAGCCCAAGCTTTACAACACATTTGGAGCATGAATGGAAAGTGGAAGTTAAGTACAAGTTGCCGATGTTACTTTCCAACGCTTAATCCATATAAATAAACGTAATTAATGCAAGCTTACTAAGCTAAATATCAGTAAATCAGCAGAGGAGGATCATGGGAAAGCTGCAGAGAAAACTGTGATTTGAATGAAGTTATTCGTCTGTAAATGACGGCTCACTACAGCCTGGCTTCTGAACGTATAATCTGCTTATGTCCCTCTGCAGATGTGTGTGTGGTGTGTGTGTGTGTGTGTGTGTGTGTGTGTGTGTCAGTCAGTCAGCAGCTTTACAGAAATAATCCTTCATTTCTCATCTATGCAGCAGTTTAGGGATTGGAAGGCAGGCGAGGTTCACCTTCTGTTTGTGTGTGTCCTGTCAATGGCTTATGATGATGTAAGTGTATGTGTGTGTGTGTGTGTGTGTGTGTGTGTGTGTGTGTGTGTTTTCCTCTCTGATGTGAGGATTAAGCAGTTGACCGAGCTTTCAAGGTGAGACAGCAAGAAGCCAGCAGAACATGCTTTACTATGACTGTCTTATTTATTTTCGACATGTTATACTGTGACTATTTTTCAATTTTTGACATACTATACTGATTATATTATTACTTATTTTTCAATATACTATAATGTGACTTGTCTCTGAAAATGTGTTTTATTATATCTTTGACATACTATAACGATATTTTTTCCCCATACTATGCTTTGTCTTGTTCTGATATTTTCGACACACTACTACTGACTTTTTTTTCTCACATCGTCATTATTTTTCTTACATTTTTTTAATCTTATCACATACTACTAAACTAAAGTACCAGCTCTTCAGGACACACCGACCCTCTCTGCTAAACAAACAGTCCACGGCTCCATCTAGTGTTCACTCAGTAAACAGCAACACAGGTGTATTCCTCTGGCTCCTCTGATGCAGGACGATGTTCTTCAGATGCTGCAGAGACATGTGATGAGAAACTCTGCAGAGACTCACAGACATCAGGAAATAAATATATCTTTTAACATGGACAATACTTTAACGATAGAAAGCAGCGACAGTGCATCTGACGACACCTAAATATACAGAGAGCAGACAAAACCACAGAAGCACCTTCGAATACGACAGAACAAAAACAAATACATTTACCATAAAACTAAATTATTATGCTTAGATTTACGTGATTTAATGAGCATCTCCATCTGCTACAAATGACCAGGGGCCTCATTTATAACGCCTTGCGTAGGATTGATGTGAGAAGGTTGCTTACGTAGTACAAAGCAAAAAAATAGGTACAGAAATTTTCTGACATTTTCCGATTCACAAAACATTGCGTACCGGCGAGGGAAGTGCGTACCGGCACTTCCTACGCCTGTTTCCCTTTATAAATCACAATCGACTCGAAATGCAGCGCAGCTTTTGCAGGCTTCACGTAACGCCCATATTTGCCTATAAATAGTAAAAGAAACGCCCATTCATTCATTCATTCATTTTGACTGACTGCATGAAGAAGATCGCAGGAAATTACGATAGAACAGCTAAAAAAGACATCTCACACCGTGTCAGATTTTGGTTATTTTGGGGAGGTCGAGATAAATCATATTGTTTGGTGGATGCAGTTTGAACCAGAGTAGCAGCATGGAGGTCGGATCGTCACTAAAATAAATAAATAAGTGGTCCGAAAAAAGTTAATGACAAAAAAAATACACATAACCTTCCTCAGGCAGTGTGTTTGTCCCGGGGACAGGAGACACCCCCTTGATGAGAAACTGTAAGAAATGATCGGGGAATCCCTCCGGAGTGGAGTCATGACGACTGGATCTGAATTATTTTGTTGTATTTGGTGGTTTGTGTTCCATCTGTCGATCAGCATATATCCATAATCCACCAGTTAAAGGAAATACAACTAATGTGTTGTGTTCAGTGGCGAGCCGTGAGCTTTATACCTAGGCCCTCTGACCCCCACCCCTTCCCTCGAAAAAAAGGAAAAAAAAGTTATTACGTCACAGCGTATACTTCAGCGGAATATCAAAACAACGGCCCAGCAGTGCCGGCCGGTGGTCTTTTTTTTTGGTGGGGCTCTTGACGTACCGTAAGTGACCTACCCGGGGGGTCCGGGGGGTTTCCCCCCGCAATTTTTTTTCGAGAAATGACCCCTTAAATGATGACTTCTGGTGATGTTAGAGGGGGGGGGAAAGGAGAAATCGAGGCTTAAAAATATGAGAAGACTGATCAATACCTCCATAATCTTCAGTGTGGAAAATATTATTTATCAACCTGAACATCTACTACTTTACCAGGAATTTGTGTTCTCAGAACTGGTCTGTTTTTTTCTTTCTTAAAACTGTTCATGTTTTATGAACCAACACCTTCACCAAGTAGCTTTACAGTGAACTGCATGTGAGATATAAAATTAATAGCATCTTTTCAGTAGCATTAATTATAAATATTTAAGTGGTTCAATACAAGTCACTACAGCATTTCAAACTGAACTGTGAATAAATGCAATTTAAAAAAAATAACCACAGCACAAAATGTCATAAATTGTGTTTTTTCTTTGTTTCTCTGAGGATTATTTACAAACAGGCTTATTTACATATAGCAATAACTCAGAAATGAAAAAGCTACATCGTCTAACACGAACAACCAGTTAGCATAATGATAATATATGTGTTATGTACAATGTAACTGGCAAGGCTAGAGCAAGAAAGAACATAAAGTTTGCAAAAGGTTTAAATAACTTCAAGTATCTGTCTTCAGATTACGTGGAGGTTTTAGTCCGATGGGAAGCAGATTTTAAGCGACACCGAAGATAAACCAAAAATGTGGTGGAGCTGCAAACCGTGTAGTGTTGCTGGGACAGAACAGGAGCTATAACCGTTGGAAAATACATCACAGACAATGCAACAAACGTGGAGACAGAACAATCACTTCTGTGATAAATGCCCACTTATTAATAAACTTCTAACAACCATGGGAAACCTCCTCTCTACATATAAAGTGATATCCAAGCATGGGAAACAAAAGACAAGCATTTACCTGTTTGCATCCAGCTAGCCAAGCCTTTCTTGTGTACCAGCTACTTGCGAAGCCTCGTGTATAAATGTTGTCTTTTTCACGAGATTGCTGCGATATATTCAAATCGGGTTGGTCCGGTGCAAGGTCTTTAAGCAACAATTTATCTGCCAAACTTCTCCTTTCGAAAGGATTGGAGATTAGCTCTTGAACAGAATTAGCCGGGGACCGAGGTCCGGAGACTCCACCTGCACACGAAGCCATCCTCATCAACTACTGCGTCAACCGGATACGAGTCACTGTCCAAACTACTCACAGACTGCACTGGGCGCTGACATTGGCGCCCGGTGACCGTCATCTTTGACGACGCTGATTGGCTGAAATTATATTTTCGCGGCATAGTTTACACGTTACAGATAGCAACAGTCAGCTGCTGGTGGCTGCTGCTGCACTGGTTGAAGGCTCCTCTCTTAGCGCCCAGACGAGAGAAGGTGCATGGGCAAGTCCAGGCAGGAAACCTGTGACTTATCAGTAACTTTAGACATCGTAACACAATTTTAAACGAGATTTTATTGTAGATTATACATTTTACTGATACCAATTATATAATATTTACCTTGTTCATTAAAAATAAAAATAAAAACATATATATTTCTTTAAAAAAAAAATTTTTTTTTTATTTTAATTTTAATTATTATTTATTTTTTTTTTTTCAATATGGGAAGAGGTGGGGCGGCGCCCCTAGCGCCCCTATGGACCGGCCGCCACTGCGGCCCAGGGTGCAAAACTCATCAATGACAGCGACCCTCTACCACACAAAACAACACCTGTGAACCCAATTTGTGTTCTTTGACATTGAAAATGATATTGCATTGTGTTTGTTACTTTCGTTACAGTTGTATGTCTTAAGTGTAATTTGGCATGCTTTTATTTTGAAGGCGAGTTCACGCTGTTGACAGGAAGTTGTTGTTGCTATGGAAACAAGAAAAGTTTCACAGCGGGCGGAACTTGTCATAAAGTCCGCGATAATGAAACCCACCCATTTAGAGGGAAGATATGATTGGTCAATTGTACTGTCATTTGACATTACTCTCTCGTTCAGTTACTATAGCGGGCCCTCTGTGAATCGCAGAGAGGGCCAGGGGCCTCATTTATAAAGGGATATACGCTCAAAAAATGGCGTACGCCAGTTTCTACGCAATGTTTGCGATTTATAAAATACTAACTTGACGGGAAAATGTGCTGTCCTCCACGCAAACTCTAACCCATGCGTACGCACTAAGCACACAAACGGGAGAGACGAGAAACTGCGACACCGTTGGCAGAAGGAAGAATGGAGAGAAATATGTGGAAATAATACCATAAATAAAATGTTACCTCTCATTTATCAAATATGAAGAATTCATTTTCAAACATTGATTAAAGCCAATCTTAAAATGATTAAACAAACGCCTGTTTGAGACTCCTCAGTGCACACAAAACATAACTTGGAGAAATAAATAAATACGGATATGCTATTTAAAACCACCTCGAATATGTTGTGTTAATGTTATGAAATGTTTTCTCATAAATGATGCGGTAAGCAGGAGGACAGAATTACGTCTAAACTGACGCCGTTTTGCATTTCTATAGGTTGTAGATACGAGCATGGTTTTATATACTATCACGTTTAATCGTGTTTTATGCCGTTTGCCAAGACTTGATAAGTCGCTCGTAAAACACAGGAGGTATGGAAACTAAGAACACCGTGGTAAATTGTACAGCTAATATAACACAACCCATTAGTTGTATTTCCTTTAACTGGTGGATTATGGATATATAGTTGCTGATCGACAGCTGGAACACAAACCACCAAATACAACAAAAATAATTCAGATCCAGTCGTCATGACTACACTCCGGAGGGATTCCCCGATCATTTCTTACAGTTTCTCATCAAGAGGAAGGTTGAGGAAGGTTATGTGTATTTTTTTGTCATTACCTTTTTTCGGACCACTTATTTATTTATTTTGGTGACGATCCGACCTCCATGCTGCTACTCTGTTTCAAACTGCATCCACCAAACAATATGATTTATCTCCACCTCCCCACAATAACCACAATCTGACACGGTGTGAGATGTCTTTTTTAGCTGTTCTATCGTAATTTCCTGCGATCTTCTTCATGCAGTCAGTCAAAATGAATGAATGAATGGGCGTTTCTTTGACTATTTATAGGCAAATATGGGCGTTACGAGTCGATTGTGATTTATAAAGGGAAACAGGCGTAGGGAGTGCCGTACGCACTTCCCTCGCCGGTACGCAATGTTTTGTGAATCGGAAAATGGCGGAAAATTGATGTACCTATTTTTGTGCTTTGTACTACGTAAGCAACCTTCCTACGTCAATCCTACGCAAGGCGTTATAAATGAGGCCCCAGACCTTCTTTCATGTAACCCTTCACATTCAAACAGAGACCGAACAGGCAGATTCGAAGGATTTATTTATTTGGAAATGTTATTTTATTAAATCAAGTTTTTTTTCGGTAAAACTAATGAAAAATATAACAAAAATAATATAAAAAAAATATATATTTTTAATTTTTTTTTTTTTTTTTAATGTTTTTAAATATTATTTTTTGGAATATCTTAGGCCCTCACAGAGGGCCTAGAGGGCCCTGACGGCTCGCCACTGGTTGTGTTATATTAGCTGTACAATTTACCACATATGGTGTTCTTAGTTTCCATACCTCCTGTGTTTTACGAGCGACTTATCAAGTCTTGGCAAACGGCATAAAACACGATTAAACGTGATAGTATATAAAACCATGCTCGTATCTACAACCTATAGAAATGCAAAACGGCGTCAGTTTAGACGTAATTCTGTCCTCCTGCTTACCGCATCATTTATGAGAAAACATTTCATAACATTAACACAACATATTCGAGGTGGTTTTAAATAACATATCCGTATTTATTTATTTATCCAAGTTATGTTTTTGTGTGCACTGAGGAGTCTCAAACAGGCGTTTGTTTAATCATTTAAAGATTGGCTTTAATCAATGTTTGAAAATGAATTCTTCATATGATAAATGAGAGGTAACATTTTATTTATTTCCACATATTTCTCTCCATTCTTTCTTCTGCCAACGGTGTCACAGTTTCTCGTCTCTCCCGTTGTTGTGCTTAGTGCGTACGCATGGGTTAGAGTTTGCGTGGAGGACAGCACATTTTCCCGTCAAGTTAGTATTTTATAAATCGCAAACATTGCGTAGAAACTGGCGTACGCCATTTTTTGAGCGTATATCCCTTTATAAATGAGGCCCCAGGAGATCCAGTAAGTAGACCTTGAATTTTTGTCAATTTTTACTATGGTATTTGTAGCTTTTTTACTACTATTGTGTTTACTTTTGTACCGCCGCCCCCCCCCCCCCCCCCCCACACACACACACACACACACTTAAATACAATGTAGGGAAGCTCGGTGTTTAACAGATAATGAGTGAGATTGATTAGGCTGCAAAAGACAATATTATCTTTCCAATAAAATCACGTATGAAATGATTGATCCCGTGTTCCACCGACGCATCACACAACTATTCATGTGAAACAACAACAAAGGAAGTGCAATAATGAATTCCGTTTTAAGTTAGAAGTTTCTAGAAATCAATTACATCACATTTTTAGAATAGTTTTGTATTACTTTAGAGTTTACTCTCTGGGTTTTATAACATGTTTAGTACATATCATTCTCTGTGGTCATTTATATAATCTTGAAATAATATTATGTATCTATTCAAAGCAATAAAGGTTATATCATGTATGACCCAGCCAAAGGTGTCATCATCATAAATTAATTCGATACACTTCTATTAGAAAACAGCAGAAATAAGCAGCAGTGATCATGAAGGTAAATAAGAATATGAACAGCTGACTCTACAGATCATTCTCTGACGACAAATAAACACAACTCCTATCGTACAAAGACACACAAACAGACGATTTTTCTTTATCTAACGAACATTAAAACAGTCTCAGACGAGCGAGAGACGTTCATGTTCGTCTGTGTGAAAAACGAAACTCCTACAGCTTCTCACACACACACCAAATACTAAGAAGGTCAGAGTTCAAAGTAACATTGCCGTGATGCTTTAATAATTGGGACACACACACACACACACACACACACACACACACACACACACATACACACACACACACACACACACACACACACACACACACACACACACAGAGCAGGAGACGTTCGTATGAAAAACGAAACTCCCATAGTCTCTGAATCCCTTAAAGCAGAACATGTTATTTACACTGAAACATGACACCAACAGCAGCCATGTAGAAAAACACAAGTCCTTTATTTACAATCTGTTCCAAAATAAGTGTAAGAAAAATACATCCACTCGTTATTTGTGAAAATAAAGCACCGAGAGTTTCCTCCCAACGTGACTCTCATTATTCATGACGCCACATTTACACTCCAGAGTTTAAGCTTTTAAAAAGTCTGCAAACGTAAAGGAATATCATGACTTTAATATGACACAAGGGTAGCTGTGAAACTTGTGCTTCACGATGTTTGATATCACAACTTAAACTAGAACATATAAATAAAATCTCATCGCTGATTTAATTGTCTTCAATTGATATTTCATGCATTTTTGTAGCTTCAAAAAGAGCTAAACATTGAATATTCAGAGCAAACTATGTCCACGTTGTTCTGTAGTGAAAGGAACTGTACTGCATGTCGACGTCTTCACTTATATATTAAAACAATACCAGACTATAACAGTTTGAGGGCGATGTTAGTCGTCGTGTCATCAACGTAAACAGAGAGGTCGTTAGCAGCGATTTGTGATTTGTTAAGGCTTTAAAAATAAGTCTTAAAATCTCTTCATCACATCGTGCTGGAAACTCAATTCATACATAACTTAATTTCTCCAAACAAGAAGCAAACTGAACTTAAACAGCAATTATGAATCTAATTAAGACGAGTCTGTTTTTTACATTATAGCGGAGACTAAGACCTGCACGGCTAAAACACTCTGCAGGGGAACTGTCTTCCTTCTGCCCTGTAATAATCATTAGAACTACGACACATTTTCACACATTCAAACTCAAAGATGGGCACATTTCAGTCAGCTGTTTTGTCCCGAAACATTTGGAAATACTACGTTAAAGTTTGGTGTGTTTTCATTTTGCATTTAAGCAACACTGGGGGTTTTCCTGTCACACACACATTGGATTATTATTGGTATTAAGGATTTAAATGTGGCTCAATTTGCTGGTTGGTGAAATACTGACTTTAATGTTCTGTCTCGCGGGACACAAAACACATAATTGATATGATTTCGTTTCACTTCAGTCCACATCTCAACTGTCCCTACTTTCCTGAGCTGCACTTGAAGGCATCGCGACCTCTAGGGGTTCAGCGGCGGAGGCGGAAACGAGCGAAGATGGGCAGGTGATCAGACGAGTGGTTCTGATTGGGCAGCCCGTTGACTTCCTCCAGCTCCGACTGGCCGACCAATGACAGCCTGCCCAGTAGCGTTAGGCCCCGCCCACCAGGAAGTGAAGGAGGGGGGACGAGTTCTTTAAAAGAAGAGATATAAGAATATTAACAAATAGAACAATCAAGATCAACAATGAGTGTGTGTGTGTGTGTGTGTGTGTGTGTGTGTGTGTGTGTGTGTGTGTGTGTGTACCGGGTGTGTGTGTGTGTGTGTGTGTGTGTGTACCGTGTGTGTGTGTATGTGTGTGTGTGTGTGTGTGTGTGTGTGTGTACATGTACCGCGGCTGTGTGTGTGTGTGTGTGTGTGTGTGTGTGTATGTGTGTGTGTGTGTACCTGGTGTGTACAGGATGTAGTCCACGTTGGTGGCAGTGTTTGAGTGACAGGTGGTGATCTCCGGTCGGCCATCCTGCAGGAGGTGATCGTACGAAGAGTGAAGCTTCAGAGTGTGTTCGATCCTCGCTCTGCTACACACACACACACACACACACACACACACACACACACACACACACACACACACACACACACACACACACACACACACACACACACACACACACACACACACACACACACACACACACACGATGATATTGAGAGTGTTAGATAAGACTGTGTTTCCAAATGTGTCTCAACAGTTTGTCAGAATTACACTATTTTATGTCTTTTCTTTTAAATTAAGTATATTGTAGGTTGCACTGATAGTGAAGACTGACAGTTAAGAGTTTTCTTGACACAACTGCCCTGAATCTGACACTTTAGGTAGGTAGGTGAGTAGGTAGGTAGGTGAGTAGGTAGGTAGGTAGGTAGGTGAGTAGGTAGGTAGGTAGGTAGGTAGGTAGGTAGGTAGGTAGGGTAGGTAGGTAGGTATAGGTAGGTGAGTAGGTAGGTAGGTAGGTAGGTAGGTAGGTAGGTAGGTAGGTAGGTAGGTGAGTAGGTAGGTAGGTAGGTAGGTAGGTATAGGTAGGTGAGTAGGTAGGTAGGTAGGTAGGTGAGTAGGTAGGTAGGTAGGTAGGTAGGTAGGTAGGTATAGGTAGGTAGGTGAGTTGGTAGGTAGGTAGGTAGGTAGGTAGGTACGTGAGTAGGTAGGTAGGTAGGTAGGTAGTAGGTAGGTAGGTAGGTAGGTAGGTATAGGTAGGTAGGTAGGTAGGTAGGTAGGTAGGTAGGTGAGTAGGTAGGTAGGTAGGTAGGTATAGGTAGGTAGGTAGGTAGGTAGGTAGGTGAGTAGGTAGGTAGGTAGAGGTAGGTAGGTCGGTAGGTAGGTAGGTAGGTAGGTGGGTAGGTGAGTAGGTAGGTAGGTAGGTAGGTAGGTAGGTAGGTAGGTAGGTAGGTAGTAGGTAGGTAGGTGGGTAGGTAGGTAGGTAGGTAGGTATAGGTAGGTAGGTAGGTAGGGTAGGTAGGTAGGTAGGTAGGTAGGTAGGTAGGTAGGTAGGTAGAGGTAGGTAGAGGTAGGTAGGTCGGTAGGTAGGTAGGTAGGTAGGTAGGTAGGTAGGTAGGTAGGTAGGTAGGTAGGTAGGTAGGTAGGTAGGTAGGTAGGTAGGTAGGTAGGTAGGTAGGTAGGTAGGTAGGTAGGTAGGTAGGTAGGTGGGTAGGTGAGTAGGTAGGTAGGTGAGTAGGTAGGTAGGTGAGTAGGTAGGTAGGTGAGTAGGTAGGTAGGTGAGTAGGTAGGTAGGTAGGTAGGTAGGTAGGGACTGAAGGGAGGAGGTAAGAAACACAGAAATGATAGTACCTGTGTTGTATAGCGTAAGCAGCTTTAGAGGCCAGATCTTCTACAGTCAGGTTAGAGATCGCTCCTTCTACTGCAGACAGAGAGAGAGAGAGAGATGCTAGTGAAGAGGATCAACAATCAGCTGACAAACAACAATAACAACAAATTATTTAACACAAAGAATCGATACCACTGGACAGAGGCTAGCAGTTCCCTCCTGTTTCCAGTCCGTGTTAACATGTTTTAAACTGTGAGCTGAGACTTAAAAAGAATCCAAACATGCATTAAGCTGAGTTAATCTCAGGTGTTGTACCTGAGGGGGAGGAGTCAGCGGGGGGGGGGCTGCTCTCATACTGACACTGAGGGCTGATTCCCAGAGTCTGAGACCAGAGAGGAGCGGTGAGGAGACGCTGACCCCGAGGACTGAACTCCTGACCGGACACCTGCACACACACACACACACACACACACACACACACACACACACACACACACACACACACACACACACACACACACACACACACACACACACACACACACACACACACACACACACACACACACACACACACACACACACACACACACACACACAATCAAAAAGTGCATTTTGCATGATAGCAGACCTGAAATGAACCAATAGTCAGTCAGTGTGTCTCACCATGCTGCTCTGAAGGCCTTTATACTCCAGACTCCCATTGGTCAGGAAGCTGTACAACGGACTCCGTGGTGTCGAGTTAAAATCCCCACACAGAACCACAGGATTGGTCGATCCGTCCGGGAGGCGGGACAACCGGTTTATCTCGGCCAATAGGATGGCCAACTGGGCCAGTTTGATGTCTCCCCGGCGAGGGTTGTACAGCAGGTGAGTGTTGGCCACGCAGATGAAGGAGGAGGCATCTGATTGGCTGCGGGCGTCTTTAGGTCGCAGCAGTAGGACCAATCCCACGTTGTCTCGGTCCAAGAGGGCGTCGCCGCGTTGCAAGTACTCCACGGGATTGGACGAGAGGAGAGAGAGGCGGGAGGATTAAAGATGACCGCGGCAACCTGTCGGGGTTTACTTCCTGTTCGCTTCTTGAACTCACAATGGTAGCCTGAGACACACACACACACACAGGAATGTAAATATGGATAAAAGGAGAAATCACGGACATAATGTGGCATTTCACAATAAAAACATTTATAACGGCAAAGATGGCAAAAATTGAAATACATTTGTGTCTTAAATATTTTCTGGGTTCACATCCACTCAAACACCCTCATCCACACACACACACACACACACACACACACACACACACACACACACACACACACACACACACACACACACACACACACACACACCACACACACACACACACACACACACACACACACACACACACCACACACACACACACACACACACACACACACACACACACACACACACACCTACCCAGTGCCTGTAGAGCCGGTTTGATCTGCTCTTCATAATGTTCCTCCTGGACTTCTTGAAGGCACAGGATCTAAAAGAAAGTGTCAGAGTGAACTTTAACAGTCTGAACAGGTTGAAAGCGTGGACATAACTCAGTGTACTTTAGCTAAAATGCATGATCTGTTTGGTATTTTGAGCAAAACACATCATAGACATGTTTTTTATATATCTGTATATATCTGAGACCCATTATATATGCCTTAAAATAGCGTGATAGCGACCTTTTAAAGTGTTTCTAACTCACGTCAGCGTCGTGCTGCTGGATCTCTGCCAGCAGGTTGGGCCGCCTGTAGTCCCAGCTCAGCACCGCGGGGGGGCAGTGGCGGTACAGGTAGGCGTTGTCCTGCAGCAGCTGCTGGGACAGGATGTTGTAGGACATCACGGAGAAGTCAAACGCTGCGCTGCTCCCTGGTGGACGGGGTTCAGTACTGCAGGGAGGAGAGGAGGACTGCCAGTGTCTCTGCAGAGCTGAGAGGAGAGGATTCATACAAGAGTTTGTCCATTTTAGCACAAATTATTTAATGATAAACTAGTATCAAAATCTACTTAACAGTGCTAGCGCAGTTAATAACACGTTTTATACATTTGTGGACATGTTTCCTATGATAAAATGTACAAAAACGAACATACATTCTGCTCTGAAAATGGTCGACTTTTATCTTAGAAACCAATCACTTTCTAACCCCACCACTTTCAATTAAACCAATTATTTTCCTACATGTTCACAAGTCTGAGAGCCTTATTGAATCAAATGTATAAAAAAACAACAATATACTCTGCAGAGCTGAGGACAGACGGAAGAGGATGGATTGATATAGCTCCTAAACAAACATTATTTAATGATAAACTAGTATCAAAAGCTCCGTAACAGTGCTGCACAATTAATCAAACTTCTCATACATTTGTGGGCATTTTTATCCTATAATAAAATGTACAAAAAACCTAAGACTTACTAGAAAAACAATAGACATTCTGCTCTGAAGAAATGGTGGGGTTTATCTTATCTAATCTTGTGTTGATGTGTTTCCTCGGCAGAACAGCAGGAACAGCTGATATCAGAGTGACGCCTTTTCATAGGTGTTGGTTTGAACATAAGTACAGAACATAAATATGTTATTATATTATTATTAACCAGAGCTGTAAGGCATTGGAAACAGATGGGAAATGCACCGTACACATGCTTGAACACATCTTAACTCTGACTTTAGAAAGAGCAGCAAACCTGCAGTCAATGAGATAAAAAAACCTCCTTAAAGAACAACTCACGTCTCACTGGTTTCCCCGGCCACTGGCTTTGGGGCGCGCTGCTGGGATGATGGGAATGAACCTCTCCATCACTCCCTCTGTCTCTTCTCTGTCCCTCTGATGGAGGAGGAGGAGGAGGGTTTCTCCTCCCCTGCTCCTCCCCCCTCTCTTTGAACCAGGCGTTAGTTCTGGGTCTGGAGACGTGATCCTGTTCAGGTTTTGACTTCAGGTTGCTGTGACTCCTGGAGCTCGACGGACTCCTTCTCTCGTTTGCAGTTTCATCTCGACTGCTATCACTCTGTCTGTCTTTACTCCAACTTTTAGTCCTTTCTACGTCTCTGTTCTCCCGGCTGTTCTCCCAGCTCCTCCCCCCGTCTCCGTCTCTGTGGTTCGACCGAGGGTCTCTGTAGGAATCCGGGTGATATTTGGATCCTCGATCTCGGTTCGACGCTCCTTTTTGTTCCCTTTCCTCCTTCTCCGCGCTCTTCTTTCGTTTGTGAGGAGGCTCTCGGTCCGATCGCTCCATCAGGAGGCCGGCGGACGTGGAGAAGGAGCAGCTTCCTCTGAAGTTTGAAGTGTTGGTGAAGCTCCAAGGAGGAAACGTCCTGCAGGAGGAGAAGTGACGGGATGGAGGAGGAGGATGAGGAGGAGGATGAGGAGGAAACTGGGCCGACCACCATGGAGGAGGAGCGGGGAGGAAGGGGGGGAAGTGGGAGGAAGAGGAGGTGTAGATGCTCCTGAAGATAGGGGGATGTCTGAGGGGGAGGAAGGGGGGGATCAGCTGGCGAAGGAACATGGAGCTGGGGGAGGAGAGGGAGAAATGAGAGGTTAGGAAACAAGTCATTATGAGCACCGTAAGGGCCCGTCCACACGGCAGCGTGCGTTGAAGCTTCAACGCTTCTTCCTTTTCACTCTGAATGGGGTGACGTCACGCTTTGCCGGACTGCATTGTGGTTCCGTCGCTTCGCGTTGCTCGCTTCAAAAGTTGAGAAAAGTTCAACTTTTGAAGCTTCGACGGAAGCGTCAGCCAATCAAATCATATGCCAGTACAAGCGCTAGCCAATCAAACCGCGTGCTTGTGTGTCCGGGGCGGGAGATTCATGTGATTGGTTGTTGGTCGAGTTTCAGACACGCCCGCCGGCAAGCTTCAACGCACGCTGCCGTGTGGACGCTGCGTAATTCCTGAGTGGCCACTTCATGTTGTTGTTGTTGGAGAGGGAGGTTTGAGAGGTGAGGAAACACGTCAGGAATACACTTCATAAAACGTGGATCAAGAGAATAAATCGGGCAAGTGTTTTTGATCCAAAATAAAGAATCGTTCCAGTTTTCTAACAAAAGGCCCAATAGAGCACATGGGTTTTCACTGTGCCTGTTCAGAAACATTATATTCATTTATCTATCACAGTCAGTTACTGATAGAAGTTGGAACTGGTGATTGTTAAAGATAGTTAGATAAAGAAATGTATATAATAAAATAACATGTCAAGATAGTTGTGGATATGTGTTCTGTCAGTTTACTTGTAGATTAGTCTTTTAGTCTTTTCAGCTCTACTTCGTTGGACAAAACCAGATATTAGATAACTTCATTTTGATTTAAGGAAACAGTGGTAGTCAAATATTGTCGTCAGCAGACTGTTTTGTATTTTAAATAATCACTCTGGCAGCTAAATAGATGCCAACAAATATTAGAAAACTTGAAGTAAGCAAAGCTACGTCAGTTATCTTCGAGATGAAGCAATCATTTGTTTGTAAATGAATGAAAATATTCAGTTCACCGTCACTCAAAGAGAAGAGCCTCACAATAAGAGAGCAGAGAACAATCAGAGCGCCACGGTGCAGAAAAACACACACACACGCACACGCACGCGCACACACACACACACACACACACACACACAGTGAGCTGACATCTTTGTTTACATTTCTCTCTCTTTTTTGTGTGTTTCTGTCAGATTGTGTTGTTTGCATTTTTTTACGGTGTTTTTACGGTATTTGTAAGTGTATGGTTGTTATTGTATATGTATACATGTGTCTTTGATTGTGTGTATATATATATATATAGGTATATACATATTTGCATACATATTTTTATATATATTTATATTTTTGTATTCGGGATTGTGGGAAACAGTATTTCGATCTCTCTGTCTGTACACACAACCTGAAAGATTGACAATAAAGTTGACTTATATGTATGAGTATAAATGTGTTGTAGATATATGTAAGTGTTTATATGTGTTTATTACAATCATGCTCGTCTGTTCTGCTGTTAACCCTTCTGTCGTGTTGAGGTCAAATCTGACAAATGTACTACTTTAATCAATCAAGATCATCATCTTATTATCTTCCTTTCATGTCATTTATATTAACCCTTTGTCAAGTTAGGGTGACAGCTAGCAGCCAAAAGTAGCTATATGTGAATTCCTATACTTAATTGTAGCCAAAATGTACATTAAAAGCCCAAGATAATGTAACATGAAAAAATAAATAGAGTAAATGTTAGCTTATTTTGAGCCTCATTGATTATAAAGGCGACTCATATAATGTCTTTATTTTTAAGCCCTGACTCGTTAGCTCACGTTTACTCACTTCTCTCCGAAGGGGGGACCGGCATCGTTTATGTTTCGGCTTGGATGCATTTAAATAGATGATTAAAATCACACATTATCGATATTTGTAGTTGTTTTTATCTGTATTCAAAACAAGCAGCAGCGTCGCCAACATTTGACGCAACAGAAAACGTTCCACTAAGCGAGGCGAATCCGGTGCTGCCTTCGAGTACACCGGCTAAACTCGGATTTTTCAGTTGTACAGTAAATACATGTACATTACTTACAAGCGGACGGTTGGTTTAACACCACACCTGAAATACAGATACATATATATGTATATCATTATATAAACAGGATTCGCTGACTGATAACTGTGTTATACATGGTTTAAATGAAACGGATACTCGGAAAAGCAACGGTTGCATTTAGAAACTAAGAAATACAACGGACATATTGATTTTTGTTTTCATCTTGACCTTCTGCTAGTTATATAAACACAAATAAATCCACTAACAGACGTTTTAATTATGAAAGAAGCGTATATTTTAATAATTGGACTGTTTGTGTCGTTTCTGAAGATAATTCCAACATTTCAGAGAGCCTTTAAATGGAGCTTCCATTTCACCTTTTTGCTGGGACTTGTAGTCTTTTGGTCCTTTCTCTAGAATGGAACGCTATGATAGGATTCAGTTGAACGGACTACAGCTCCGTATTATAGCGGAAATAGAGGAAAGACTGGATTCGTATCCCATCTATTCTTTCTTTTATCGAGAGCATCCGTAATGTCAATTCATTTACGTAGTTATCAGTATTCGCTATGGCTAAACTGTTTTGGGATTGTATAATAGATACATATTTAGTAGGCTATGTTGTTAAAGAGAACATGTAAAGGTCATCGTACTTACGTAAAATCGAGCCGCTAGTTGAATACGAAGAAAAATATGCCGGTAAAATCGGCTTCAAAAGATAAAATGTCAGCTTCCTGTGTGTGACATGTTCTGTTATTCCATGCTAATAAATCCTATACAAAGCTTTAAAGTACGGATTAACAAGGATTGATAAAGAGCACTGTTCTATGAGAAGAGGGGAGTCAGCACATCCTCTCTCTCTCTCTCTCTCTCTCTCTCTCTCTCTCTCTCTCTCTCTCTCTCTCTCTCTCTCTCTCTCTCTCTCTCTCTCTCTCTCTCTCTCTCTCTGTGTGTGTCACAGTGTGTGTGTGTGTGTGTGTGTGTGTGTGTGTGTGTGTGTGTGTGTGTGTGTGTGTGTGTGTGTGTAGCAGCAACATAATTCAAACATCTTATTTCCCTCTTTAGACTCATGTTCCGACCCAAAGCTCTTTGCATTGCTGAACCACCGAGATGTTTTTATCCTAATGTAAATACTCATACATCCCAATAAAAATGTGAAAATAAAGAGCCTCCTTTCAGCCCCTTCTTTATGAGCAAAGTGATGGTGATTAGAGGAGAATTTTTTCCATCACAAGGATCATACTGAGTTGTATTTACCTCTGCCTTCTACCTGTGCTTTTGGGAGCAGTATAAGTAAAAGAGTTAAACTGTTATTAATATTTCAAGTTTTGTTTCAAGTTCTATTCAAACAATGCTTCTCTAATATGTATACAAAGAAAACAACACAAGTACATAAAAAAATCGAAGACAAGTTTAAAATACAAATACAATAACATAGATGTGTGCCAAACAGAAATGTATATAAATACACTGGATAGAGTAAATGTACATGCACAATAAGAAGTATTACAGCTATTAACACAGAGGTGTACCTTGGTCAATTTCAAACAAATGTAAGTCAAATATAAAAGCCCTTTTGATGATAATAGATACATCTATGGGTAGCTGTAGTAATATCAGCAGTTATATAAGTTTATCAAACCAGTTCCATCATTGGTAATAGTACTACTGATGGTAGTTGTAGTAATATTAGTACTGATTGTGGTGGTAATAGTATGCATGTTGTCGACTTAAGTACTGCAGCTGAAGTATTTGTTGTAAGCAGAGCAGTGGTAGCAATAGCATTAGTTTGTGTTAAATGAACACCTAAAATAAGTGTTTTATTATATATTACAACATAACTTTATTATTTTGATCTGGTATGATGCGTAGGTCTATCAAATCTTTACCTTGCGTGTAAACATTCACAGCCATTTAAATAAAATACGAGCACCCATTATAAAAGCTTTATTCAGGAGTCAAACAGGATATCAAAATGATGCAGTGGATGATATCAAACACAGGAAAGACCTTTCCAACGTTAGAAATCCATCATTTGAAAAAGACTTCCAAAATGATGGTTAGGGGAGTTTAGAGATGGGAGAAATGTTTGGGTCTTTCGTTAACTTGACTTGACTCTGTTGGAATTTGAAATGAAAAACCACAGAAGAAGTCACATGACTGCAGGGTCACAGTTTGACCCGTCAGCAGCTGCAGTTCATCCGTCAACAGTCAGAGAGAACAGAAATATCTCCATTCGGAAAAAGCATCAAGAGTGGACACTTCTTCCTGAAAGTCACCTGTAAATTCTTAAATAATCATGATTTTAGAGACTGAATAAAAACAGTGTGAGTAAAGCTTTTCCCCCAGTTTCATAAAGTGGAAAGAAATGTGCAGAAAAATGTTCACATGCACAGCGAGGAGCTGCAGACATGCTGCTCTCTTTCCTACATCTTCCTCCTTATTGTGCCTTTATTTACACTCGTAGCCCTTTTCTGTCCGTGTTTCTGCTCATATTCTGTATCAACTTGTTCTGAAGAACCAGTTGTTGTGCTCATTTCTCCTTTGTGTGTGTTTCCTTCTCCTCCATGCTCGAGCTTTCTACTTCTGCAATCAAATGTATTGATAAATACGGTGGCCGCCAGGTGCTACAACGGTCCACAACGTTTCCATCAGGAGAAAGGCACTGCAACTTCAGAAACTATGCAAATATAAAAACACTAATGTGCCAAAGTCCCCTGGTTGTCGTTGTGTTTTGAGCTTCTTGCAGTGCGCTTTTTATGCAACGCTTTTTGTAAACGTCGAGTTGGTGAAGATCTTACTTTCATTCACTTTATGTTTGCATAGTTTCTGAAGTTGCACAGGTTTCTCCTAATTGAAATGTTTTGGTCTGTTGTTGCGTGTTTGCACCTGTCCGCCACCGTATGTACAGGAAAGGAAGCTGCAGTATAAAAACTGGGACATTATGGTCAAATAAACATCCAAAATGCATCAAACATCTCCTCCACCTTGCATACTTCAGAAGGGTAAAGAGCAGGGAAATCCATTTCATATTAAGAGCATTAAACTATCCCACTAAGTAATGAGTTCTTAACAATAACGTATCTTTTGGTTCTGTCAGGCTTATATTCTCTTTCCATCCCTTAAAGCAGATGTACTAATTTATCTTGAAGTTGATGGAGAGACAGTGATCAGTTTGGTTGGAAAACAGGATTAATTTGGGATAGTGTGGAGGCTATTTTTATATAACATTAGAAAGACTGATTCTTATTATTACATTATAAGCTTATTGTGCTCATTTATGTGGCTGTGACTTTGGAATAAATAGACTCAATCACCCCCCCCCCAAGTTTTGACGGGGAGGATAGGAACGAAGGGAAAAGTCACATGAGAAAGTGTTTAGCTTGCAATATTGAAAGTAGCAAGGTGGAGTGCAGAGACTGAGAGAACACAAAGAGGTAGTCAGAACAGCACATCACACCGGCCTTGAATTGTAGGGGAGCCGTGCGCCCCCGCAAAGCTAGGAAGCAACATTATGGTTTTCTACTATATCTGAAGAAACGTTAGCGAAAACAAATGACGTATGATGGTGCCAGAGTAGGGAGGGACTAACACAGGCCGGCCGAATGCTGATTGGAAGGTTGTGTTGCCAAGAGACTCTATCTGAGTCACCAAAGAGAACCAAGTCTAAACCATGGTATCTCTTCAGCTAGTCTTGACCAATCATAAATGTACGGGCAACGCCCTGTGTAATAAAATGTATTGTCGCACGAGGTTCGAGGCTCTTTACGGAAATAGACTGACAGATTACAGCTTTGCTGCCTGTGAA
>NW_022987537.1:52500-60000 GCF_902827165.1 Trematomus bernacchii
GTCGTGTTGTTATCTTCAGATGTGTGTCTTTGTTTGGTTCCTTAGTTTCAGATCTGCCATCAAAGAGGTTATTTTTTCAGCGTCAAACCAGCTGATTATCTGATTTATGGAGATTGACTTGATGCTTGCATTGATATCACATCAAGAGTGAATCAGAGAGTAGGTACATGTAGGTTATTGAGAGCTGTATTCAGGTGTATATCAGTATGTGTCTCTACTTTAAAGAGTCCTCTCCTGCTGATGTTCAGGTGTATATCAGTATGTAGTGTCTCTACTTTAAAGAGTCCTCTCCTGCTGATGTTCAGGTGTATATCAGTATGTAGTGTCTCTACTTTAAAGAGTCCTCTCCTGCTGATGTTCAGGTGTATATCAGTATGTGTCTCTACTTTAAAGAGTCCTCTCCTGCTGATGTTCAGGTGTATATCAGTATGTAGTGTCTCTACTTTAAAGAGTCCTCTCCTGCTGATGTTCAGGTGTATATCAGTATGTAGTGTCTCTACTTTAAAGAGTCCTCTCCTGCTGATGTTCAGGTGTATATCAGTATGTAGTGTCTCTACTTTAAAGAGTCATCTCCTGTTGATGTTCAGGTGTATATCAGTATGTAGTGTCTCTACTTTAAAGAGTCCTCTCCTGTTGATGTTCAGCTGTATATCAGTATATACACCTGAACCAAACCAAAGGAATTGAAAACATAGTACAAACAAGCCTATTAGATGCATTAATGGAGAAATCCAGCTGTGTTGAAGCCGCTCCTCAGATGAATCAGGGTTATGGTCTGCAGGTTAACATTCTCAGTGGTTCTGTAGAAACACAGATCAGCAGAAATGTTCCCCGGATCAAATAAAAGGTTAAAAACAAAATGCACTTTGGCTCAGAGCAACACCTGCGGTCTTGTGTTGGAAGATGTGAGAGTAAGCTTTATTCTTCTGAAACAGTCGACTAAGCACGGACTCGTTTTCATGCTCTCATTCAGAACCAGGCGTAGCTGCAGCTTCATGCTTTTGCTCTCATTACATTTGGACCAGATTGTGTTCAGAAAGACGTGTTTTGCAGCTCAGTGGCTCGTATTTCATGCCCGGCACCTTCCTCTCTGTTATAGGCGGCTGTCAGCCTTGTGAGACTTGTAATGGAGCAAGTGTGTGTATATTTGAATCCTTTGACTGACATTAAGAAGTCTGTTCTCTGCTAGTTTACACATTGGTCTCCCTGCCTCCCTGTTATTGATTTCTCCCTCTGTGTGTGAGAGCTGGTGCAAAGTGGGAATCCTGTCATTGTCTCTCAGGGACCAAACTCTTTATGTTTTCAGTACATATTTCAGATGACTTACACATGTCCGCCTTACAGTATATCTGTTTAAAGCTATACTAAAAGTATTTTGCATTTTTGCAGTTTTTACATCTGGTTGTTTTCGTGGTTTTCCGCTGGGTTTGTTTTTTCTGTTTCTCCGTTTAATCAGCAGGTTTACAGATGTTGTTTGACTCACATGACTTTATTAAACTTGGTGGAGGGCTTTAGTATGACATATAGAGGAACCAGTTACTGTACATTTGGGGGAGGATCCAAATCACAAGAAGGATACACAATTACCACAAATACATGTAAGTCCCATAAAGAGTCCTCTCCTGCTGATGTTCAGGTGTAGATCAGTATGTAGTGTCTCTACTTTAAAGAGTCCTCTCCTGCTGATGTTCAGGTGTATATCAGTATGTAGTGTCTCTACTTTAAAGAGTCCTCTCCTGCTGATGTTCAGGTGTATATCAGTATGTAGTGTCTCTACTTTAAAGAGTCCTCTCCTGCTGATGTTCAGGTGTATATCAGTATGTAGTGTCTCTACTTTAAAGAGTCCTCTCCTGCTGATGTTCAGGTGTATATCAGTATGTAGTGTCTCTACTTTAAAGAGTCCTCTCCTGCTGATGTTCAGGTGTATATCAGTATGTAGTGTCTCTACTTTAAAGAGTCCTCTCCTGCTGATGTTCAGGTGTAGATCAGTATGTAGTGTCTCTACTTTAAAGAGTCCTCTCCTGCTGATGTTCAGGTGTATATCAGTATGTAGTGTCTCTACTTTAAAGAGTCCTCTCCTGCTGATGTTCAGGTGTATATCAGTATGTAGTGTCTCTACTTTAAAGAGTCCTCTCCTGCTGATGTTCAGGTGTAGATCAGTATGTAGTGTCTCTACTTTAAAGAGTCCTCTCCTGCTGATGTTCAGGTGTATATCAGTATGTAGTGTCTCTACTTTAAAGAGTCCTCTCCTGCTGATGTTCAGGTGTATATCAGTATGTAGTGTCTCTACTTTAAAGAGTCCTCTCCTGCTGATGTTCAGGTGTATATCAGTATGTAGTGTCTCTACTTTAAAGAGTCCTCTCCTGCTGATGTTCAGGTGTATATCAGTATGTAGTGTCTCTACTTTAAAGAGTCCTCTCCTGCTGATGTTCAGGTGTATATCAGTATGTAGTGTCTCTACTTTAAAGAGTCCTCTCCTGCTGATGTTCAGGTGTATATCAGTATGTAGTGTCTCTACTTTAAAGAGTCCTCTCCTGCTGATGTTCAGGTGTATATCAGTATGTAGTGTCTCTACTTTAAAGAGTCCTCTCCTGCTGATGTTCAGGTGTATATCAGTATGTAGTGTCTCTACTTTAAAGAGTCCTCTCCTGCTGATGTTCAGGTGTATATCAGTATGTAGTGTCTCTACTTTGAAGAGTCCTCTCCTGCTGATGTTCAGGTGTATATCAGTATGTAGTGTCTCTAATTTAAAGAGTCCTCTCCGGCTGATGTTCAGGTGTATATCAGTATGTAGTGTCTCTACTTTAAAGAGTCCTCTCCTGCTGATGTTCAGGTGTATATCAGTATGTAGTGTCTCTACTTTAAAGAGTCCTCTCCTGCTGATGTTCAGGTGTATATCAGTATGTAGTGTCTCTACTTTAAAGAGTCCTCTCCTGCTGATGTTCAGGTGTATATCAGTATGTAGTGTCTCTACTTTAAATGGCGCGTTTCCACTACAGCCCGCAGCCCGGTTTAAGAGGGCTGTGACGTCAGCGGCCCGTCTTTGGTTGCGTTTCCACTTGGCCTAGTACCGGCCGGCGGGTCCTAATTCACAGTTTTTCTGGCCTCATAAAATCGTGGGGCCAGGGCCAGAGACAACGAGGCTGAGTCGGGCTGAGTATGCTAAACTAGAGAGAGCGTCGCTGGCAAGGGGGCTACAACTACAACAAGATGGACATATTTGACCGTGATTTAATTGTAATACACGTTTCAAAATGATGCCGAAGTAACAACATACTGATACCGGTTAGTAAAAACCATGAATTAATGCTTTGTCAAGTCTGCAGACAGACGGCAGGGGAAAAACCTTTTAAAATGCTTGTTTTCTAAATGGAGATTGGCTAAGCTAACGCAGTATATGCTCCGACCGTCCACACTCACAACAACGGCCTATACAGACATAAATAAAGCAGCGACTGTATTCACCATGACACAGGCAGTCTGTGGTTTGTACTTGTTTAACTTTTGTCTAGTTTCTGAACAGATATGAGGAGCTGTGAGCTCTGAGTGCTAACAGCTAACGGCTGTGTTGTTTTTCTGGGGTCCTCTGAAGATCACGTCACGGCTCCGCCTACACTGCGTTACTATAGATACTGCCCCAGTTCCTAAACTGTAATGGAAATGCGCCATAAAGTGAGCCAGTCCTAACGAGGCCCAGCCATACCGAGCGGGGCCGAGCGAGGCCGTGTAGTGGAAACGCGGCAAAAGAGTCCTCTCCTGCTGATGTTCAGGTGTATATCAGTATGTAGAGTCTCTACTTTGTCTCCATGAATATATATATCAGTATATAATAATGGGGAAATAAACTAACACTGGCTGTCAAGTAGGGGACATGGGGTCAAGGGTTTTGTTAGATTACACTCCTTTACGTCAGAGATAGGAAGGTTCATATTCAAATAACTACAAGAGGCCATTAGCAGGAAGCTTCAAACATGTCATTTTAAAGTCTGGTTGGATAGAAAACTCCCTGTTAGTATTTCTCACCAGTTCTGAGCTGTAAGACTCTAAGGGTGTGAGAAAATGAAAGTTTCCTTTAATGTGGATTTCTTTTAATTAGATCGGCTGAGTATATTTGCAAACACCAGGGGAGAGGGACTCTCTTCTCACAGAGAAACTGACAGAAGAGGAAAATTAATTACATTAGTCATATTGTATTGAAAAACATTCCCACCTGGGAGTCTCACTTCAAACCCGACTTCTGAGCAAACAGAGCCTTCAGGGCTTCTCACACACACACACACACACACACACACACACACACACACACACACACACACACACACACACACACACACACACACACACACACACACACACACACACACACACACACACACACACACACACACACACACACACACACACACACACACTGTTTTCCCTGTGAGTCTGGGGATTTTAACCAGCGACCCTCGAGCCTTCAGGCATTTTATCCTCTGACATTCCTCCACTCACTTTTAACAGAATAATGAGACTCCTACGGGTATTAATTAGTACACTCTCTCCCATAACTTTTACTCTGTTACAAGAAAACGTTTTTTCAAGTATTGGAACATGTACTTAAAATACCAAAATGACAGTTAGGACTGGTTTTAAACCCCCTTTTGAACATCCTCATGGACTCTTCATTTTATGAAATTTATTGTATTCTAACTGTATTTGTGTCATTGTGTTTTGTACCCATTCATTGGTATTTTCACATTTATCTTGTCATTTTACTATATTCTCAGATATGTTTGTTGATTTGTGAAGCCCTCTGAGACAAACGTGTTTTCAATCAATGATTGTTTTGTGATATTGGGCTATATAAATACATTTGAATTTGAATAGTAGAATCACCTGGTTGACGGCGGGGACGCCCTCCTTCCCGCTGCAGGGGGTCAGCGTGAGGACGGGCAGATCCTGGCCCTCCAGCTTCTGAGACTCCAGGCAGTTCTGTCTCTGCCGGATGGACCCGGTCTGAGAGTCAGAATCATCGGGGACCCTGAGGGACACCAAACACAATATTTAGCTAATTATTTATCCAATACATCATTCCATTTACTTGCACATCTCCAAACATTCTCTTGCACTATTTGTGTGTGCTGGACTTTGAATCAGGGGATAGCAAGTTTGAGTCCCACTGCAGTCAGCATGTCGTTGTGTCCCTGAGACACTTCACCCCAAATTGTTCCTGTGGGGATCGTCCACAGTACTGAATGTATGTAAGTCGCTTTGGATAAAAGCTAACAAATGACATGTAATGTAATATATAATTTGTAAGTCAATAATATTGTTGTTTATCAATTTGATACTGCTTAAGTTTGTACAGTATCATAATTATCATGTTTCAATTCATTATTATTATAATTTTTTGTATTATTCTTTTACACGTTCGAAATAAATCAAATCAAATCAAATATATATATATGTTGCACTGTTGGAGGAGCCTGTGACTTAAGTGTTTCATTGACATCTACACTAATGTCCTAATGACAATAAAGCCTTGAAACTTGAAAAACATTAAAAAGAGTCCATTGAACTGGAGAGACAGATATTATATAACCAAAATAAAACCAGAGCTGCAAAGCAAGACACAAGTATAGATTAAATTCTCCTGTTGTGTTATTCTATATTGTATTTGTTCCCTCTACACACTTTGGTCAACTGAGGTTGTTTTAAATGTGCAATATAAATAAATAAAGATTGAGATTACAAAATGTGTTTTGTGTATGTCATCCATTCCTATGCATTGCAGTGTTTGATGCCACCACCTCTGTGTACTGTCCTTTGCATTAGTGGCCCTAGTCTGATTCTTATACGCATATTTGACCCAGCTAATATTTTAAAAAGACAATTGAAAGCATCTTAAAAGCATCTTTGAAAAGCATTACACACAGGCAACATAGAGGTTCATAAAACAGGAAATGCAGGTCATAAAAAAACATAAATTCTACATATTCTTTCACCGGGATTTCTCATCAACACACTCATCATGTTCTCATTTCTCATCAACACACTCATCATGTTCTCATTTCTCATCAACACACTCATCGTGTTCTCATTTCTCATCAACACACTCATCATGTTCTCATTTCTCATCAACACACTCATCGTGTTCTCATTTCTCATCAACACACTCATCATGTTCTCATTTCTCATCAACACACTCATCATGTTTCTCATCAACACACTCAATCATGTTCTCATTTCATTTCCCAAAAATCCCAACACACTCATCATGTTCTCATTTCTCATCAACACACTCATCATGTTCTCATCAACACACTCATCATGTTCTCATTTCTCATCAACACACTCATCATGTTCTCATTTCTCATCAACACACTCATCATGTTCTCATTTCTCATCAACACACTCATCATGTTCTCATCAACACACTCATCATGTTCTCATCAACACACTCATCATGTTCTCATTTCTCATCAACACACTCATCATGTTCTCATTTCTCATCAACACACTCATCATGTTCTCATTTCTCATCAACACACTCATCATGTTCTCATCAACACACTCATCATGTTCTCATTTCTCATCAACACACTCATCATGTTCTCATTTCTCATCAACACACTCATCATGTTCTCATTTCTCATCAACACACTCATCATGTTCTCATCAACACACTCATCATGTTCTCATTTCTCATCAACACACTCATCATGTTCTCATCAACACACTCATCATGTTCTCATTTCTCATCAACACACTCATCATGTTCTCATCAACACACTCATCATGTTCTCATTTCTCACCAACACACTCATCATGTTCTCATTTCTCATCAACACACTCGTGTTCTCATTTCTCATCAACACACTCATCATGTTCTCATCAACACACTCGTGTTCTCATTTCTCATCAACACACTCATCATGTTCTCATTTCTCATCAACACACTCGTGTTCTCATTTCTCACCAACACACTCATCATGTTCTCATCAACACACTCGTGTTCTCATTTCTCATCAACACACTCATCATGTTCTCATTTCTCATCAACACACTCGTGTTCTCATTTCTCACCAACACACTCATCGTGTTCTCATTTCTCACCAACACACTCATCATGTTCTCATCAACACACTCGTGTTCTCATTTCTCATCAACACACTCGTGTTCTCATTTCTCACCAACACACTCATCATGTTCTCATCAACACACTCGTGTTCTCATTTCTCATCAACACACTCATCGTGTTCTCATTTCTCATCAACACACTCATCATGTTCTCATTTCTCACCAACACACTCATCATGTTCTCATCAACACACTCATGTTCTCATTTCTCATCAACACACTCATCGTGTTCTCATTTCTCATCAACACACTCATCATGTTCTCATTTCTCACCAACACACTCATCATGTTCTCATTTCTCACCAACACACTCATCATGTTCTCATTTCTCATCAACACTTCCCTAAAGAATGTGCAGCTGATGCTTCACATTAGCTT
>NW_022987537.1:65000-92500 GCF_902827165.1 Trematomus bernacchii
GTCTCTTTACACAGAGGGGACACATGTTGATGTAGAAGAGACATGAAGAAGAGGGGACACATGTTGATGAAGAAGAGACATGAAGAAGAGGGGACACATGTTGATGTAGAAGAGACATGAAGAAGAGGGGACACATGTTGATGTAGAAGAGACGTGAAGAAGAGGGGACACATGTTGATGTAGAAGAGACATGAAGAAGAGGGGACACATGTTGATGTAGAAGAGACATGAAGAAGAGGGGACACATGTTGATGTAGAAGAGACATGAGAAGAGGGGACACATGGTGATGTGGAAGAGACATGAAGAAGAGGGGACACATGTTGATGTAGAAGAGACATGAAGAAGAGGGGACACATGTTGATGTAGAAGAGACATGAAGAAGAGGGGACACATGGTGATGTGGAAGAGACATGAAGAAGAGGGGACACATGTTGATGTAGAAGAGACATGAAGAAGAGGGGGACACATGTTGATGTAGAAGAGACATGAAGACGAGGGGACACATGTTGATGTAGAAGAGACATGAAGAAGAGGGGACACATGTTGATGTAGAAGAGACATGAAGAAGAGGGGACACATGTTGATGTAGAAGAGACATGAAGAAGAGGGGACACATGTTGATGTAGAAGAGACATGAAGAAGAGGGGACACATGTTGATGTAGAAGAGACATGAAGAAGAGGGGACACATGTTGATGTAGAAGAGACATGAAGAAGAGGGGACACATGTTGATGTAGAAGAGACATGAAGAAGAGGGGACACATGTTGATGTAGAAGAGACATGAAGAAGAGGGGACACATGGTGATGTGGAAGAGACATGAAGAAGAGGGGACACATGTTGATGTAGAAGAGACATGAAGTAGAGGGACACATGTTGATGTAGAAGAGACATGAGAAGAGGGGACACATGGTGATGTGGAAGAGACATGAAGAAGAGGGGACACATGTTGATGTAGAAGAGACATGAAGAAGAGGGGACACATGTTGATGTAGAAGAGACATGAAGACGAGGGGACACATGTTGATGTAGAAGAGACATGAAGAAGAGGGGACACATGTGATGTAGAAGAGACATGAAGAAGAGGGGACACATGTTGATGTAGAAGAGGACATGAAGACGAGGGGACACATGTTGATGTAGAAGAGACATGAAGAAGAGGGGACACATGTTGATGTAGAAGAGACATGAAGAAGAGGGGACACATGTTGATGTAGAAGAGACATGAAGAAGAGGGGACACATGTTGATGTAGAAGAGACATGAAGAAGAGGGGACACATGTTGATGTAGAAGAGACATGAAGAAGAGGGGACACATGTTGATGTAGAAGAGACGTGAAGAAGAGGGGACACATGTTGATGTAGAAGAGACATGAAGAAGAGGGGACACATGTTGATGTAGAAGAGACATGAAGAAGAGGGGACACATGTTGATGTAGAAGAGACAATGAAGAAGAGGGGACACATGTTGATGTATAAGAGACATGAAGAAGAGGGGAAGAGACATGAAGAAGAGGGGACACATGTTGATGTAGAAGAGACATGAAGAAGAGGGGACACATGTTGATGTAGAAGAGACATGAAGACGAGGGGACACATGTTGATGTAGAAGAGACATGAAGAAGAGGGGACACATGTTGATGTAGAAGAGACATGAAGAAGAGGGGACACATGTTGATGTAGAAGAGACATGAAGACGAGGGGACACATGTGATGTAGAAGAGACATGAAGAAGAGGGGACACATGTTGATGTAGAAGAGACAAGAAGAAGAGGGGGACACATGTTGATGTAGAAGAGACATGAAGAAGAGGGGACACATGTTGATGTAGAAGAGACATGAAGAAGAGGGGACACATGTTGATGTAGAAGAGACATGAAGAAGTGGATTTTGCATAATAGGTGACCTTTAATATATTTTTAAATGGAGCAGCAGTAACGAAATCCCTCGGAAATGTCTCATCAAGTTGGATAAAAATTGTATTTCTGATTCTGATTCTGATTGTGAATATGAAGTGTGTGTGTGAGACAAAGTGCTCTTACTCTCCGTAGGATTTCCCCCGTGCTGCAGGTCGAGCCGAGTAGTAGAAGAGACGGAAGTCGTCCATCCAAACCTCCGCCGTGCGACGAGTGTTCCTGAAACACAGAGTTATAACCGGGGTCTTTATGAGGTAAACAGTATATTTGCTATTTGGGCTGAAATGTATTATTGGTCATTTGTCTCAGAGGACTTTACAGTTTGTACAGAATATGAATAAGACACCCTCTGTCCTTGCACCCTCACATTGGATACGGAAACACCCCCAAAGAAACCCCACAGTTAAAGGGGAACAATGGAAGAAACCTCGGGAGAAACAGAGGAGGGGTCTCTCTCCAGGACGGACAGACGTGCGATAGATGTCGTGTGTAAATCAAAAAGATAATACATTTACTGTGGATACCCGGGAGAAGTTAAAAAAAGTCTCTCGACGCGTCAACTTTGTGAAAGTGAAAACATCCAGTGTCTTCCTATCCACATATATATATATATATATATATATATATATATATATATATATATATATATATATATATATATATATATATATATTGTGTTTAAACCTGCTGTAAACCCTCCCTTCTGCTGTACTTCATTTATTCCAGCTCTGTTCATCTCACTGCGCTTTACTCACCCACGCTGCTTGAACAGAGGGGCACATTTCCTCCATCTCTCTCTCCCCCATTTACTCATTTTCTCTCATTCTCCTTTTCTCTCTCTCTCTGGTAATTAGCTATTAGCTGAGTTTCTGTGAGTTGTGAACTATCTCATTGAAATGACAGAAACCCTCCATTACAGGCAACACACACAGTGGCGTTGGCGGTTTAATGAAAGGGGAAGAGAGAGAGGATATGAGTTGCTTGTAGGCGTATAAACATAAATACGTGTCATGCACAGGCTCACAATTAAAAACACACACACACACACACACACACACACACACACACACACACACACACACACGAGGAGACACCGCAGCAGGCTTCGACGAGGGAGAAACAGCATAATCTTTGTAATCAAATTATTAAGCATATTCCTCACACACAGTGCCTCCAGCTAATTAACCAGCAGAACAACATGCGAGCAGACATCAGATCACAAACATCAGGCCATCGTGATACGAATAAAACACATCGTCGTCTGCTAAAAAACAGATGCTGCCTCGATAGTGGCCATCAGGGAGAAAACAGAGCGACTGCAGGAGGGAAAAGTCTGGTTTTTGTGTGGATTAGTCGACAGAAAACCATACGTTTCTACGAGCCGTTTGGCAGAGGCTTTGCTCTAAAGTGCCGTTGATCAGCGGGAGTCTTCGGTTTGGGAACTAAACTCATCCGAGCTCTCAGTGCTGGTGCCTTTCTCCGCCTATAAAGCCACAGAAGGATCCCCAGCTTCCAACCCTGGCAGTGTTAATGCCTTGCTCACATGCTGAGGTTCGTGACTTACTGACAGAGGTGGGGACTCGAGTCACATGACTTGACTCGAGTCAGACGAGTCGCATATTTTTTGACTTGAGACTTGCTTGACTAACATTGATAAAAGACTTGACTTGACTTTGACTTGGTATTCATGACTTGAGACTTGACTTAAGCTTGAGACAGATGACTTGAAAGGACTTGACTTTTTAAAATTAAATATTTGCGTTTGTTTTTGTATTGAGATATTACATTTAATTTTTTCTAAAGGTGATTGGGTGATTATAGCGCCGTGCGCGCAAACCTGGCAACCCACTAGAAGGCAGGAGCGTCAGTTAACATGGCAGCGGCTAGCGTTACTCCACAAATAGTGAAGTTTGGATTCAAGGATTATGTTGTCGATGACGCTAATAAGAAGAGAACAGCGGTATGCAGGGTCTGCAGCATAAAGATCAGTGACATGACCACCACAACATCCAACTTCATTCGTCACTACAAAAAACCCACAGAGAAAGGTACGTGAATGTGTTGTGTTAGCTAGAAAGCTAACGTTAAGTTTGAGCTACGTTAGACAAGGCTATACTATACCATACTCTACTATACTATACCATACTCTACTATACTATACTCTACTCTACTATACTCTACTATACTCTACTATACTCTACTATACTAGACTATACCATACTACTAGACAAGGCTATACTCTACCATCAGTGTTCGAATTACCCATTTGCTTTCGGGGGAGCCCTATTTTTCAGTGCACATCCTGCTACTAAATATGTCACACGCATGCTCTGTTGACTGGCGCAGCAGCACGGATTCGATCAATTGCTATAAAATCACTCTGCTACTACTACAGACGGTGTCACTACACCGGCGGCTGTGGCCGTTGTTGAAGCCTCTTCAGGCTCCGCATCGGCAGGCCTCTCCCTCGGTGTGGAGCTGTCAAACTCGACCCGCTTACAGCCGGCCAACTAAAAGTTGTTCCGTTCACGTTGTCATTTTTAGACTCCTTCACTTCTTTGCTTGTGAATCCAAAAGCTGCGACGCTTGGCTGTTTTCTTTTTGCCATATTTTTTATTACAAAGCCAGAGTTAAAAAAAGATCAATATGAACATTTCAAATACCGCGCCGGCATCGCCACCGTAACCATAGCAACGTAAGTAGCGTAAAGAATGCAGCGCCGCCACGTACAGATGGCAACACCCAGAAATATTCACAAATATAAAACAAATATTCAGAAACTGTAATGAACAATAACTATTATTTATTTCAAGAACTGTTATTTACAGAAACTCAACATTTCTAATCTGTGTGACACATATGCACGATTGTTTTGGGCTCCCCCTATTTATCTCAAAGTCGGCCTTCAGGGGAGCTCCCTCCCTCTTCGGGGGAGCCAAGCTCCCCCTGGCTCCCCCCCATTTCGAACAGTGTCTACCATACTATACTATACTATACTCTACTCTACTATACCATACTACTAGACAAGGCTATACTATACTCTACTATACTATACTTTACTATACTGCACTCTACTATACTGTACTATACTGTACTATACTATACTCTACTGTACTGTACTATACTATACTCTACTATACTACTAGACAAGGCTATACTATACTCTACTATACTGCACTCTACTATACTCTACTATACTGTACTATACTATACTCTACTATACTATACTCTACTATACTATACTACTAGACAAGGCTATACTATACTCTACTATACTGTACTATACTATACTCTACTATACTGTACTATACTATACTCTACTATACTATACTCTACTATACCATACTACTAGACAAGGCTATACTATACTGTACTATACTGTACTATACTATACCCTACTATACTATACTAATAGACAAGACTATACTATACTGTACTATACTATACTCTACTATACTGTACTATACTATACTCTACTATACTATACTCTACTATACCATACTACTAGACAAGGCTATACTATACTGTACTATACTGTACTATACTATACCCTACTATACCATACTACTAGACAAGGCTATACTATACTGTACTATACTATACCCTACTATACCATACTATACTGTACTATACTATACTGTATTATACTATACCCTACTATACTATACTACTAGACAAGACTATACTATACTATACTGTACTATACTCTACTATACTGTATTATACTATACCCTACTATACCATACTATACTGTACTATACTATACTGTATTATACTATACCCTACTATACTATACTACTAGACAAGACTATACTATACTATACTGTACTATACTCTACTATACCATACTACTAGACAAGGCTATACTATACTCTACTATACTGTACTATACTATACTCTACTATACTATACTATACCATAATATACTGTACTATACTCTACTATACTGTACTATACTCTAATAGACAAGGCTATACTACAGTATACTATACTATACTCCTACTGGATATTACATCATTTCCTTGTGTGACATCTAGAAAGAGGCCCTTTCTCATGATTCTAGACTTTTCTTTGTCCTTACTTCTTACTATATAACACTATGATAACGTAGTAATGTTTAAAGTGCTCTCGGTTTGTAATCTGAATGTTACCAGAGTCCTCTTTGTAGCGATAATTAATCATTTATACGACATCAATTCACATGCCGTCTGAGCACATTAGTCCTGTTAATGGATTATTGGAGTGCCTGTAAACATATTTCTGTCTGAACTGTTTGAAAGGGGCACAGAACAGAATACAGCTTATGCTAATAGGATGATATTGTCCTCGCAGCTCAAAGGCTCGCAGGCAGCTGTAAATCCACTTTAACAATGACGTGAACAGCTTTCAGTGCGGCGACACACAGCTCAGACGATGCTTCCTGCTTTATATATCAGTCAAACAGGGAGTCAGTCAGCAGGAAATGTTAGTGGGATTATTATTAGTTGGAGACGAAGGTTAGTGTGTAAGTGCCAGGCTTTCAGAGTACTGGATTTCATGTCACGGGATAACTTATGTTAAATATACAAGATGTTGCATTGTTGAAGGAGCCTGAGACTACGCTGTAACTATTGTGCATATGACAGTAAAGCGTTTTAATCTTTTGAAAGAACAATCACAAATTCACAAAAGCCACAACCATGAGTACATGCATTCAGAAACACAGAAACACTACTTCACAAAGAGCCCTTAAGTTATGCATTTTTCTGATATAGGCCACTCTGACGCCTCCTTTCTGCCAGTTAACATGAATTAAAACAAACACTTTTACATTCACACACTTGACCTTCATGCCAAATTCAAGCCAATATGAATGGCTAGAGATACAACACAACTCTAAACGCCTATTGACCTTAAATGAACAGACTAATACAATACTAGTAGGTACTACTCAGGGCCGCCCCTCCCTACAGGCCGATCACGCAGACTGCGTGGGGCCTCACCTCGCGGAGGGGGCCTCATCTTGCGGAGGGGGCGGCCCTGGTACTACTACTAAGTGTTGCTGGAGTTTTTACATTTCTGTGTGCTTTGCATTGAGCAGCAGACCTCTGGCATCCCAAACATTTATCAATTTCAGTCTTTATTTAATAAAGAAACCCCATAAAAGTACATTTTTGATACAGCAGCTTTGTTAGGGAGATCGACATTGATCACAAACATCAGGCCATGGTGATGATAATAAAAGACGTCATCATCTGCATAAACACAGTTGTTGCCTGTGTAGTGGCCGTCAGGGAGGGGAGAGGGCAACGACAAGAGGGAACGTTTACTGCTGGAGTGGATGAGCTGGTTGAAACCAAAGAAAAAGTATCTATGAACCGTTCAGAAGCGAGACAACTTGGTGCCCTGCTTCAGTAGGAATGTGGATATTAATATGAGTAAAGACTCGTTCAGAGACTTACTTGATGTAGGTGTTGGCGTTCCCCTCGGGGAAGACGTACGGGTGTTTCTTCCTGAAGACGTGACCCACTCTGCTGCAGGGCAGGATCTCCAGAGAGCCGCCGCACTGCCACACCCGGAACGAGATCTCTGCAAAACACCCAGCATGCAACTGTCACTGATTGTCTGTTGTTGTTGTTGTTAATGCTTATGTTATATTCACTATGATTCTTATATAATTACTTTTCTAACTTAAGATGGTCGTTACCAGAGATGTTAAAGTACACACATCCTTTACTCAAGTAGAAGTACAGATACTCGTGTTTAAAAATACTCTGGTGAAAGTAGAAGTACTGACTAAACTTCTTTACTCAAGTAAAAGTAAAGAGGGCTTTGAAATGTACTTAAGTAGAAAGTACCCATAACTACCAGCTGTTTTAAAGAGTACCTGACCTCCCTTTATATTAATAGAACAATAATGTCATTGTTAGCTAATGAATGTTTCCATGCTGAACAACGGCAACATGACAACGTTTTCATTGGTCCCTCTTCTTTAGAGAAGACCAGGAAATGATGGATACACGGATCGTGTTCAAATCAATAGGCACGCAATGACTCTAAATAATAATGATCACGCCACCAAACACACATTCAAACTAAAGGAACCAGCCTGTTTGGAAAATGTGAGAAGTAGAAAGTACAGGTATTTGTGTTCAACATGTAAGAAGTAGAAAGTACAGGTATTTGGGTTCAACATGTAAGAAGTAGAAAGTACAGGTATTTGTGTTCAACATGTAAGAAGTAGAAAGTACAGGTATTTGGGTTCAACATGTAAGAAGTAGAAAGTACAGGGATTTGTGTTCAACATGTAAGAAGTAGAAAGTACAGGTATTTGTGTTCAACATTTGAGAAGTAGAAAGTACAGGTATTTGTGTTCAACATGTAAGAAGTAGAAAGTACAGGTATTTGTGTTCAACATGTAAGAAGTAGAAAGTACAGGTATTTGAGTTCAAAATGTAAGAAGTAGAAAGTACAGGTATTTGAGTTCAAAATGTAAGAAGTAGAAAGTACAGGTATTTGTGTTCAAAATGTAAGAAGTAGAAAGTACAGGTATTTGTGTTCAAAATGTAAGAAGTAGAAAGTACAGGTATTTGTGTTCAACATGTAAGAAGTAGAAAGTACAGGTATTTGTGTTCAACATGTAAGAAGTAGAAAGTACAGGTATTTGAGTTCAACATGTAAGAAGTAGAAAGTACAGGTATTTGAGTTCAACATGTAAGAAGTAGAAAGTACAGGTATTTGTGTTCAAAATGTAAGAAGTAGAAAGTACAGGTATTTGTGTTCAAAATGTAAGAAGTAGAAAGTACAGGTATTTGAGTTCAAAATGTAAGAAGTAGAAAGTACAGGTATTTGAGTTCAAAATGTAAGAAGTAGAAAGTACAGGTATTTGAGTTCAAAATGTAAGAAGTAGAAAGTACAGGTATTTGAGTTCAACATGTAAGAAGTAGAAAGTACAGGTATTAGTGTTCAACATGTAAGAAGTAGAAAGTACAGGTATTTGTGTTCAACATGTAAGAAGTAGAAAGTACAGGTATTTGAGTTCAAAATGTAAGAAGTAGAAAGTACAGGTATTTGAGTTCAAAATGTAAGAAGTAGAAAGTACAGGTATTTGAGTTCAACATGTAAGAAGTAGAAAGTACAGGTATTTGAGTTCAACATGTAAGAAGTAGAAAGTACAGGTATTTGAGTTCAACATGTAAGAAGTAGAAAGTACAGGTATTTGAGTTCAAAATGTAAGAAGTAGAAAGTACAGGTATTTGTGTTCAACATGTAAGAAGTAGAAAGTACAGGTATTTGTGTTCAACATGTAAGAAGTAGAAAGTACAGGTATTTGTGTTCAAAATGTAAGAAGTAGAAAGTACAGGTATTTGAGTTCAAAATGTAAGAAGTAGAAAGTACAGGTATTTGAGTTCAAAATGTAAGAAGTAGAAAGTACAGGTATTTGGGTTCAAAAGGTAAGAAGTCAAAGTAAAAAGTCATCAGAAAAATAAGTAGTGGAGTAAAGTACTGATACCAGAAAAATGTACTTAAGTGCAGAAACAAAGTATTTGTAATCCACTACTTCCCACCTCTGGTCGTTACCCTCGGTGTGTAGCGTCCTGTGTTTTCGTGCAACTCATCTTGAGGCTGAATCTTATGTCTCTTGACAAGAACGCAATGTTTTTTCATCTCAGTTCGAGTGTTTGTTTGTCTGTCAGCGAGCAGCCCCAACTTTTGTCAATCTTGAACTAAGGACGAAGCAGCAGAACCCATTTCGTTTTGGAGAGGATGCCAAACGCTGGTCGGATCGAGGCACTTTGTGTCTCATTCTCCACATGGGTAAATAGAGCATTTATATGCTGAGGTCAAGTGGTGTCAAAACAACTGGAACAATTATTTCCCGATCTAGAAAACCCACTCGAACACCCCTCAGGTAGGAACAATAACTTGCAAACAGATATCAATGTGTTTAAGGTCGTTTATAAATGAAATAACACACTTCCTCTTCTCTGTAGCGTCCATGTTGTTTTCACATTTCAACATCAAGTGTCCCTCAGTGTGTAACTCTTTTTCGGCTTGGTTTCGAGTGTCAGTATGTCCATTTGCCTGTCAGATAGCAACTTTCTGCTTCAATTTTGGTCAATCTTGGTTGGAAAGATGAAGCACTGACCAAGGTAGAACACATTACATTTTGGAGGAGATGCCAATCGTGGTGCGGCGAGGAGCCATTTTTTGTTTCACTTTCTCAACATCAAGATTTTGCATTTAAGCTGCATTCATTAAGTCTGCATTCATCAATAACTTGCAATCATATATCAATGTGTTGTTTTTGAATGCTTTGATGAATGAAATACAACACATCTTCTCTGTAGCGTCCATATTGTTTTCACATTTCTAAGTCATGTAGTATTTTTGAGACCTTCTGCTCTTCCTACATAACTAAACATACTTTCTTAATTAAGATGTGTATAGGTTACTTTAACAGCTGTCTCTAATACCCCTTTCACACCAACACGGTTCCAGGGCCGGTTCGGAGCTAGAGCCTGAAAAGCACCGGTTTTTCCTGTTCACACCGCAGCGGAGCCGCCTCTCAGCTCCGAAACCCGGTTCGTTTCAAGCACCAAAAAATTGGCGGCCTAGAGGCAAGAACCGCATACGTCACGCTTACGTCGGAGGCGGGATCAACCTGAGCAATAACAGTTTATGGCGAGTACGGCAAATGAAAGTTGTAACAAGCAGTAGCGCTGAGCAAAGTGACTAGAACGCAACCACACACTTATTAAAAAAAACACACTTTATAAAGTCAGGCAACACTAACCAGGCTTCGTGTGATTCTGTTTATTTGTACCTTACTTTGACCATCCGTTCGCTGTTATTGATCATTGTGGAGAGCAGGCAGCTTCACGTCGGGCCTAACCACGCCCCTTAACTGTGATATAATGACCATATACCACGGCCTGTCGTGAGCTATTGCTTAATTATAGCAGCTATCGGATGGAATCAATACATGGGCTGCACAGGTTGTCATGTCCGACTATTACAAGTAGAATCATAATGAAAAATACGCCGGTAAAATGTGCCTGTAGAAAACGGCTTATGCCACAATAGGATAGCAACAAGTAGTCAGTTTAGCTTCGGTTGCTATGCTAACATCACCCATTTTATAGCAGAGAAACTTTCATAACAGCGTTGTGATGCCACACAGCGGGCAGCACTGCAGCGGTCGGTAAATGCCGCTGAAACACATTAATAAACAATGAACCACGGCACTCTGGAGAAAAGTATAAGGGTTGGAGAAGTAGTTATTTAATTTAATCTGGCTTCGTATGATTAAAAGCAACACGATCATCGACCCGACGCCGTTGGGGAGAAAATCAGCGACGTAAACGGTGACGTCATGACGCAGCCGCGGCAGCACCAGTCGGGCTCTGGGCGGTGTGAACAAAACGGGGGCTGAAAATAAAAACCGGTTCCGAACCAGAAGAGCGCAAGAGGAGCTAGAACGGGAACGGAACCGCGTTGGTGTGAAAGGGGCATGAGTGGAGCTCGGCTTGTTGTTCATTTGAAGTTTTTTCGTTCTGTCTCCGTTTTCTATCCCAAACGGCTCTGAATATTTAATGATCTGCTGACGGACTCTGACTTGTTTTGTGATTCAGTCTGTGTGTGAAACTGTATATGTGTTCGACATGCACTGCATTGTGTTCATTCAACCTGCTTTTACCTGTGTGTGTGTGTGTGTGTGTGTGTGTGTGTGTGTGTGTGTGGTGTGTGTGTGTGTGTGTGTGTGTGTGTGTGTGCGTGTGTGTGTGTGTGTGTGTGTGTGTGCGTGTGTGTGTGTGTGTGTGTGTGTGTGCGTGTGTGTGTGTGTGTGTGTGTGTGTGTTGTGTGTGTGTGTGTGTGTGTGTGTGTGTGTGTGTGTGTGTGTGCGTGTGTGTGTGTGTGTGTGTGTGTGTGTGTGTGTAAGCTAATTGACAGGGCTGCTGTCTCTCTGCGAGCTCTGAGGATACACAGAGAGAAGTAACAGAGTTTCCCTAAAGAACGAGACGAGAACTTTAGAAAGTTTTGCAGCCATCTAGAGAAAAAACGAGGGAGAACAACGGAAGTGCGGCGGTGAAAATGAGAGCATGCACTGGGGTTTGATGAGAAAGAGGAGAGAGGGAAGTAAAGATGAAACACAAGAGAGTACAAAGGAGAACGAGAGGAGACAGCGAGATACTCAGATACTGACATGGAGCCTGTGAGACTGACAGAAGCATGACAGAGAACAAATGAGTGTGTGTGAGTGTGTGTGTGTGTGTGTGTGTGTCTGTGTGTGTGTGTGTGTGTGTGTGTGCACATCGAAGAAAGAGAGAGAGAGAAGAAAACCAGTCTAACAGTCTCATTGATCGGAGAAAAGCAGCAGTACCGCAATCAGCAAACTGACTCCTACACTCTATTACTGAGCGAGCGCACACACACACACACACACACACACACACACACACACACACACACACACACACACACACACACACACACACACACACACACACACACACACACACACACACACACACACACACACACACACACACACACGCTCAGATGACTGCAGGCGGGCAGCAGCAGGAGAGCCAGATGTTCTGCTGGATGGATGTCAGACTTTTTTCTGCTGAATGAAAAGTTCACCTTCATCCGTCTGCAGCGCTGATATTAAAGGACCTTTGTGTTCCTTTTCGGTTAACTAAGCAGCCAACATATTCACTCAGGTGATTTGTCAAGAATTTCCTGCATTATTTTAATGATAGCTATCTGAAAATACAACCCTGGGGCTCAAGCAGGACGCGATATAAGAACACATTTCCTCTTATTTCTGTTATGTTATTTTCATTACACATTGATTTCTGCTGTGCTTTTTCTAATGTGTGCTCCTCTCTTAGGTAACAGAACATTCTGAGAGCACTTAACATGATAAAAACTAACACCTTGTTAGGACAGTCCTTACACAATGTAAGTGTAAGTGCAAGAAAAGACACATTTTAAACTGGAGGAACATGAAGAAAATGCTTAATTTAATCGAATTTAGGTCAATGCAGGTGAGAGTAATTGATAATGATGACTATTAAATAAGTAATACTGTTCCAGCGATACAAATGAAGACTTAAAACAAACCATTTTAACATATTATCGTATTGTCATTGCAGATTCAGAAGATGATGACACAATAAGGCATCTGTAAGATATACATTTAATCCACTAAATGATTCTTGTTTTGGTTTATAATGATTTATTACGTGTGTTCATCAGTAAAAGACGCTATAAAGAGACGTACCGAAGTTCTCCCCGCCCCAGATGTCCATGGCGGTGTCGTACTTCCCGAGATGATTGAACCACGACCTGTCAATCACAAAGAGCCCGCCGGCGATGATGGGAGTCCTGTCAGAGAGAAAGGACATGTAGAAACAGAGATGGACTGTGTGTGTGTGTGTGTGTGTGTGTGTGTGTGTGTGTGTGTGTGTGTGTGTGTGTGTGTGTGTGTGTGTGTGGCCTAGCATTACTATACTTGTGGGGACCTAAATCTGTTTACAAAGTCACGTGTGGGGACTCGCCTCCCTCATGGGGACAAAATGGAGGTCCCCATGAGGGGAATCAGTCATTTTAGGGTGAAGACTTGGTTAGGGTTAGGGTTAGGGTTAGGGTAAGGTTTAGGGTTAGGGTTAGGGTAAGGTTTAGGGTTAGGGTTAGGGTAAGGGTTAGGGTTAGGTTTAGGGTTAGGGTTAGGGTAAGGGTTAGGGTTAGGCATGTGTTGGTTATGGTTAAGGTTAGGATAAGTCTCCAGGAAATGCATGTAAGTCAATGTAATGTCCCCTGAAGTGATGTATACATGGTATGTGTGTGTGTGTGTGTGTGTTTGGATAATACAGCAACACACACTTATTTTATCAAACAGAAAAGCTTGAATTCCTCCAGAATCCAATCAAAGGGAAAGTAAAAAGACTCATTATCCACTCCTGCTGCTCTGTGGGTTTTCCAAAGGAGAGCTGTTTTGGTTTGTTGCCACACACACACACACACACACACACACACACACACACACCACACACACACACACACACACACACACACTCTCTTTCTCCCACACCACACACACACACTACACACACACCACACACACACACACACAACACACACACCACACACACACACACACACACACACACACACACACACACACACACACACACACACACTCTCTTTCTCTCACACACACACACACTCTCTTTCTCTCACACACACACACACACACACACACACACACACACACACACACACACACACACACACACACACACACACACACCACACACACACACACACACACACACACACACACACACACACACACACACAGAGACAACAGAGACTGAATCATGATCCGAACAATGTGACGAATGAAGAGCTGAGGGCCAGAACGTGTCATCAAATAGCCTCTGTTTATCACCAATTATCCCCCGTCAGTGCCTGCAAACAACACTCAGCGTGAGAGTGTGTGTGTGTGCTGTGTGTGTGTGTGTGTGTGTGTGTGTGTGTGTGTACGTGGGCGGAAGCACATAAAACCTTTTTCAAGCTCAATTTGTCCTTGTGTGTTTAAAACAGAGAGTGTGTGTATGTAAAACGCAGTGCTTTTTATGCGACTGAGGGAAATAAAATAGCATAAATAAAACTTGGAATAGAAATAAGAGGTGTAAAGGACGGTGCATTTTTGTGTGTGTGTGTTTGTTTTAAGTACTTAAATATGCGAAGGTCGTTTTACTAGAACACATTTCAAGGCTTATCAGACACAAAAACACTGAAAGGCATTTTCTGAAACCAGGAGACAGGGTCCTGGTGATCGCCAGGTAAAAAGTGAAATATTTGCTGTTAAATTAAAATGTTTGACTGAGTTGTGGGTGCATTATAAGATGCTGTATTTATAGTGCTATTATCGGTCTGGAAAGTGGTAGAAAGACACTAAATAAATACTCCCAAGTATGTTCATTGTAGGTAACAGTTGTCTCAGTCTTAAGCATCGTATTGCTTTTTACTCCATTTGTTTGATATAGTTACAACATGTGAGTTAGTTGAGTATAGTAGCAATACTACACATTAAGGAATATGATATTACTAGGTAAAGTCATGCTTTCAAAAGTAAAAGTACAAGATAAATACCTTTAAAATGTATTTAATATACAAAAACCCTCTTATCAGAATAGCCTAGTTCATGATAATATGTGTTGTACTATTGTCTTCTAATTAATGACGAAGAAATAATTATCGGTCACTTTGCGGTAACTACTACTTGGTAGCGTGTGGGATCAATAAAGTTTTATCTCATCTCTTAACTTATCATAATACATAAAAACATTGGTGGATAATATTTTGAAATGTAAACTAAATGTGTAAATATGAACCTTCCAAGTATCTGAACTGTAATGGAGTGAAAGTATAAAGCAGCAGGAAATTGAAATGTTCTTAAATTAACATTAATTTAATTTAATTAATTATTATTAATATTTACTTATTGAATTAAGAGCATTGTATCTTGCAAATGAAGGTCTTGTTTCCATGTGTGTGCGTGTGTGTGTTCCCAGACGAACACGGTGACTCAGTCCGCCCCCGCAGGTTTACTGAACACACACACACACACACACTGACATCCAGGTAGAATCAGACCGATATAACAGACAGGCCAGACCATAACACACACACACACACACACACACACACACACACACACACACACACACACACACACACACACACACACACACACCACACACACACACACACACACACACACACACACACACACACACACACACGTCCATCTGTAAGTGTTTATCACTCCGCCGCCTCTTAAAAACAACATGCATAAAGTCAGACAGTCACAAGTTGGCACTGCAGTAAATCTGGGCTCCTGCCACCAATCTGACTTCTGAAGGAGCGCTGCCAGAGCTCCTGATTTATCACTGTGTGTGTGTGTGTGTGTGTGTGTGTGTGAGTGTGTGTGTGTGTGTGTGTGTGTGAGTGTGTGTGCGTGTTGTATGCCTTCCATTGTTTCTTCCTTGACCAAAAGGGGGCGCTGCAGCGATACCAACTCGCCTGCACACACTTTTTTAAAACAACTTTTTATGTATTCCAGTGACGTGCGGTGAGGTTCATGGCTGGTGAGATTTACAAATATTATAGCCTATTTTGACCTTAATCGAAATATTCTGTTATTTTCAAAAGCTTTTTTAGTCTGATGCTGTGATTCATTTTAAACAGACCGATCAACAAAAGGATACCCAAAATCTAAATATTGGATTGTTCTTTCTAAGTAAGATCCCATTTTCATTACAGTTGTGGTCTTACCTTGACTTGCATGCTATCCTTCTGGACAACAATCTCTATTACTGTTTTGTAAAAGTCCTCCTTATCTTCCTCTAGTTTAAAAAGTCTAGTTTGTTGTTTGCGGTAGAATAACAGTAGCAACAAGAACCTGTGGGCTCACGTGCGCCCCCTTCAGTGAGGCAGAGGTTATGGCTGCCTCCCCTGGTGATTTTTTCATTGCCGTTGTACGATGAGACCAGCGAGCCTAAATATCATATATACGTGAAATAAGTTATTTAGAGACTATGGATGGCGAGGATAAATGTAATAAAGGGATCTACAAACATTACATTGGTGACCTACAGTGAGATGGGAACAGGCATGCGCTTAGGGCCCGCTTTCCAGCCAGTTTCTGTGGGGTGACGCATTCTGAGGTGAGGCAGAGCTCATCTGTGCCTCACCTCACCCCACAGTAACTGGCTTGAGCGCGCTCACAAAATAAGTGGCCGCGCTAAATTAGTGCCCGCGCTCCAGCAAGTTACTGTGGGTTTACGTGAGGCAGTGCTCGTCCCTGCCTCACTTCTCATCGCTCCCGTAGCGGAGCTCGGCCAATTTGCTGATTTTGACTATAAAATGCGATTGGAATCATACAGAAATCACATTTACACAAGATCAGTGGAGACATTTTATTATTATTACTATTTAGTTTTTCTTTAATTGTTTTTCCGTTACATTGGAGTATGACAGGTGAGGCTCTGCCTCCCCTGCCTCCACTGACTGCACGTCGCTGATGTATTCATATACTGAACTTTCTGAACGTGGAGTCTGTGTGTGTGTGTGTGTGTGTGTGTGTGTGTGTGTGTGTGTGTGTGTGTGTGTGTGTGTGTGTGTGTGTGTGTGTGTGTGTGTGTGTGGTCTTACTTGATTGGCTGGGTCGGGTCGGTGCGTAGAGCTCTCTGTTCAGGTGACAGCTGCTCCCACTTAAAATGGAGACTCCAATCAAAACCTGCGAGAAAAAAAAAAACAACGTATAAAATCACCTTTATTTATAAAACATACCGTACTGTACCAAGGCTTAACTAAATTAAAATGAAGTGCCGTATGAGATATTCAACTGATAAGAACAGTTACTACACTTGATCTTATAAATCACTATTCGCATAAAGCATATGTCTGGAGCCGTAGGACCTAATTGCATTTTGCCTTTATCAGTAAACCACATTTTGAACACTAGACTGGCAAAAAAACGAAAAAATGTTTACATTGAAACACACCTACTAATCCATCTGTTTCAGCGTGCACAACAAGTGTGTGCATGTGTGTGTGTAGGTGTATGTGTGACTTGCTCATAGTGCACTCCCATTCCCCATCTGTGTCTCGACACAGTGTGTGTGTGTGTGTGTGTGTGTGTGTGTGTGTGTGTGTGTGTGTGTGTGTGTGTATGTGTGTGTGTGTGTGTGTGTGTGTGTGTGTGTGTGTGTGTGTTTGTGTAGGTGTGACTTGCTCATAGTGCACTCCCATTCCCCATCTGTGTCTCGACACGTGTGTGTGTGTGTGTGTGTGTGTGTGTGTGTGTGTGTGTGTGTGTGTGTGTGTGTGTGTGTGTGTGTGTGTGTGTGTGTGGATCAATGAAAGTCCATTTTATAACCATCTTTTTTATGTTATGAGAGACAGCTTCATCTATAATTAAAATGTCCTTTGTGAGACCCACCATTGATTTCGACATCTCCATTGTGTGTGTGTGTGTGTGTGTGTGTGTGTGTGTGTGTGTGTGTGTGTGTGTGTGTGTGTGTGTGTGTGTGTGAGTGGATGTGTGTGTGATGATGTGTGTGCGTGTGTGTGTGTGTGTGTGTGTGTGTGTGTGTGTGTGTGTGTGTGTGTGTGTATGTGTGAGAGGATGTGTGTGTGATGATGTGTGTGTGTATGAGACAGGGTTATTATCAGCATTGATTGGCGGACCGCTGTTACCAAGAGGAGAAGATTGGATTAAGACAGGCTAATGGAAAGAGAGCGGGACTTTGAAGCTCTCAGGAGAGAAAGTGAGCGATGGCGCTGTGTGTTTTGTTCTCATGTATTATCCGGCTATTTGGTTTCATCTGTAACTGTAGTCAAGCTAAAAGCAAAAAGAAGCTCTCCTCAGATTGTCCGTTGCACATCATCTATCTGCGGTGCATTAGAGGACAGTTAACAACCGGCGTCCTCCACTTACACTACTATTATTTGGTTTCAAAAGCTTTCAAAACTGCATTTCAGCAACGCACAAATAATGATCCTCGAGCAAGCCTTTTCAAACTGAGGTTAATCCGGCACATTTTGAAAGGAGCACTATTACGCTCACTTTCAGGTTCAGATGTAAACAAAGGAGTCAAATGGAGGAGTCTCAGGCGCCGTTTACACGAAGAGAAAACTGCTTGTATTTGCATAGTTTCGCGTGCGTATAGCCCTATTATTTACATGAGGCCGATAGAAACCGACCCCACAAACGATAATGGGTCCCAAGGTGGATAGATTTGCAAACGAAACTCTGGGGGGGTCAAACGAGTCCGTGTAATCGCCTCTATACGAATATTTCCTGAAAAAATAACGATAGCCCCACCTCTCCCCACCGCTCCCCACCTCTCCTCACCTCTCCTGCTCACTGCTGTAGCATGGCCAGTAGCCATCTGTAACGATCAACTATCAAAAATAGCTGTGTTAATTAAACGCACAAGGGGTTCTTGAATGAAATAATATTATAAAAGGCAAACCAGAATTGTTAACGCCCAATATACTCCTTAAACAAAATAAACAGAGTCAGATTTCATGCATTGATCCATTATATTGACAATTTTCCAGCCAAACAACACAAACAAAATTAAACAGTCCGCTCTGCGATACACCAACATTGTCTTTACTGCCTAATCCAGGCCATTATTGTTCATTGCTCCTGCGCCCGTCGGCGGCAAAAAGAGAAATGTTTATAATCCACACAAAAAAAGGAAACACAGGACCGGCGTGTCCCAGAGGAGCGATCTCACCCGGTGTTTGTAGAGAATATCTCTCTTTCTGAGCGTGTCCTCTCCACGGAGACGTGCTTCTTGGTCGGTCGATGCAATATCCACAGATTCGGTTTCTTTCAGTTAACTTCCCCGTTGCATTTATCCATATATTTACATGCTGAGGAAATGACTATATCCCGCTGAATACCAGCAATCGCCACACACACTTCCTCCTGTCAGTAGCTACTGCTAGTGCTACTGCTACTGACCATGCTACAGATATTAGTGCAAAAATATACAGCTCCTCTACCACAACCATCAGCAACAAGTGGACATGGAGAATTACATGAACTACATGTTGCTAAATCCACCGCGGGGCATAAACAGAAGGGTAGCCATGGCAACATTGCTGCGGGGCTGCTCCGGAGTCTTCTTCGCGGCTTTTGGTGTATTTTGTGGCGGAAGTTACAGCGCCACTTACAGTCCCGGCATATGTACTACAGCGTTTCCAGCGGTCTCGTTTGAACAGACACGTTAAATGAAACAAATGCATGTGAACGGAAGACTTTTTTGAATACGCATACTGTGCATAAATGCAAACGTTCCCGTGTGCACAACGCCTCAGGCAGGGATTGTGTGGGAGAGAAACTCAGGGATTTTAGCGTTTGCAGACCATTTACATGCACTAAAACCTATATAACACTCTACAGGAAAGGAGAAACTCAAAAAAGGCACAACAGGGCCTCTTCAATGTTATTACTGGCTGCTATACTTCATTGCTTTGCTAAAACCTATATAACACTCTACAGCAGGGGTGTCAAACTCAAATACACAGTGGGCCAAAATTAAAAAATGGGTGCTAGTCGACGGCCGGACTGGTTCAATGTTTATTGCAAAAGTTATTGAAATGAACTTATTGCACATATTAAACCTGGAACTAACAAAGCTTAAATGATTGCCTATAAAAACAACATTAAACATTAAATAATCAGTTGCATTAATTTCTTATGTCTCTATCTGCAGAGTCATTTCTTATGATTACATTTCTCCACAGGCCAACAACAGCTTCAACAAAACTATTTCCCTCAAAGAGAAAACCAAACATGTCCTGTTGTCGTGAGAGAAAAAGTGCAGAAGGAAACATCCATGTAAACTCAGTGTGCTGCTCTGTGATGCTAGCTCAGATACTTGGCATCTCATCTTGGGTGCAAGTTCATCAATGTTTGGGGTCAGGCTCTGAGCTGAGGAGACCCTCAGGATGGAGTGAAGGTGTGCGTGCAATATACCGGCGGGCCAGATCTAATAGTAATTAGAAATTATCCTGCGGGCCGAAATTAAATCCACCACGGGCCGATTTGGCCCCCGGGCCTTGAGTTTGACACCTGTGCCTTACAGGAAAGGGACAACCCAAAAAGCACAACAGGGTCTCTGTAATGTCATTACTAGCTTCTATACTTTATTGCTTTTTTATGTTTACTTACTTTTTCACCTTGGATGTTTGAACCACTTTGACCTGCACTATTATCTGCACACATACAGGTAAATATATTTAACAATCCGGACTCAAATATGTTCATTTAATTCATTTCTTCTTTTAACAGTTACTTACCTGTATATCATTTTAATTGTATGTTTAATTGTATTATTCCTGTGTGAATCTGTAAAGTCGTGATTTTCGCTCTGACTGAATTTCCACACAGGGATTATTAAAAGTCCGTCTTATCTTATTTGATCTTATCTTAAATGTCCCTGCTATGTGACGAATAAAGGATTTCTTATTCTGATAAATCATATTTCAAAGAAAAAGCTACTCCCTCAGCCGAAACCTCAAAGTGTTCTTGTTTCACGACAGAGAGAACAGGTTCATGAACTCATCATGAAAGGCTCTTTAATGAATAATAAACCCTGTGGTGTTTCTCTCCCTGAAGGTGCCTCGGAGCTATTTCTGTTTTCCTAGAGAGAAGAGTACGTTTGTGTTTACCTCCACGGAGATCAGCAGATGCCGCCACGTAGGCAAAGGTGTCCATGTTGATGATGTCGATGATTGGACTGACCACACAACTCGGGTCCTGGACACAAGAAAACACACATTTAAGAATCAAAGACGTTAATAAAATACAAATAAACCACCTTTTAAAATGCAAAAAATACCACAGAGAATGACAGAAAGAGAAAAACGACTGAGAAGGTGAAAGTGTTCTTGTGGGGCAGACCATCACATTTCATTGCAATTAATTCATTTCTCAGTCAAATGTGTGTGTCTGTGTGTGTGTGTGTGTGTGTGTGTGTGTGTGTGTGTGTGTGTGTGTGTGTGTGTGTGTGTGTGTGTGTGTGTGTGTGTGTGTGTGTGAAGCAGACTGTATGTTTTCCAAGGTCCTTTCAATATAGCACCACATTAAAAGGAATTTCAGTCATCGAGCAGCAATCATGCACGGCGCATATTTAGCGAGGTGAGAGTGACCTCTACCTCACTTCCCTCCCTGTTATTCACTCTCCTGGCATCAATGTCACATTGTAGAGCCATTTGAGAATAAGACGTGCTGAAATATTTCTCTAAATTAAAAAGGAGACTTCATCAGGAGGCAACAGAACGAATAAATAACTCTGTGAATACAGAACGCACACAAGGACATCGGCAAATTGGCTTTTTTTATTTATATTGGTGTTTGAGATAGGAATGGTAAAGAGGCAAGACTGGGAGTGAAGTCTCAAGGACGTTGGAGGGGAAAACACGATCAATAGATGTGGTTTCTGATGGATTTAACTGGACAAATAAAGAAGCAGAAACACCAGAAAGTTTTAGGTATGATATTTTTGGGAGTTCCTATGTCTAACCTGAACTACACCAACACTAAACTTACCAAGCCATTATACATAAATGGATATTAGTCACTCAAAAAGCCGTCTTTGACATTATTACACAGCTTAGATGAATACTACATTCTGATTGGTCCATTTGGACATTTCAGAGGTTGTTAATTTGCGATAACACACCGCTGCTAAGTATAACATGACCGTTGCTAACGAGAACAGACCAAGGGACGATGTGCAGTCATATCAATCCGCAGAAAGAAGTCCTATTGGGTTACGTTTTACACATTGGGGATTTCATGTCTACTGTTTATCTCTGCCTGTAATTTGGAAAACTATAATAAACGTACTCTCATGTCACCTCGAAAAGAGAAAGCAAATCACAAAATGTCTTGTATTCTACTTCTACGTATCTTAATAAATAACTATTTTATAACTAATAACTATTTACAAGATCCAACCATGTCTGCAGGGTAAGTGAAGTGGCTTATTATTAATGATGTGCACACAGTCAACATTACTCTACAGAAGTAATGCTTCATATTTGTGGCTTTGGGTATAACTAAACGGTCCAAAAACTCAAGCTCACGCAGTTATAGTCAGTATAGTTTCAGTAAACAGCACACAGAATAGATGCAAGTCTGTACATGCACATATCAAATATAGACACCTATCACTGCCCATATATTGCCAACATCACTCCTTATTAAACCATTAATACAGACAACTGTTATGGATACAACTCAGTTATCATCCAGCAGTGGCTCAGTCAGTTGGGGCTTGAACTGGGAATCGTAGGGTCGCCGGTTCAAGTCCCCGACCAGACGTAAGAATGGAGTGTGGACTGGCACATGGAGAGGTCCCAGTTCACCTCCTGGTCTCTGCCATGGTGCCCTCGAGCAAGGCACCCCTCCCCCACCCCCCTTTTCTTCCTGGGCGTTGTACAATAGATGCTCACTGCTAGGATGGGTTAATTGCAGAGGTCAAAACTTCTCTGTGTATGCTGTACTGAATGTATGTTCACATGTGTCACCAAATAAAGAGGGTTACATTCTCTAAATCTTCTTCATCCTCTGGCGTCTTCATCCCAGCTACTTGTGTTGTATTTACCCTCCCCCTCTCAGCATCATCAACCCCCAATGTGTGACAAAAACAAAGAGGGTGTCCTTATAAAAGTATGAAGTGGCAAAGTTTCTGCATTCTGTTGGCATCCTTTGTTCTTTACAAGGACTAAAGTACAAACCACACATTCACACAGAACAGCAGAGCAGCCTGGAGGTCCGAGTTGAATCACAGAGCGTCCCTCTATTAGTTTGGTCAAACGGCTGCATGTGGTATTTGGGAGCAGGTGGATCGGTTCTGGTCCGTTAGCATCAGGGTCAGAGCCAGAGGGACTGCATCTCTCTCGCATCATTACAAAGCACTGAGTCTGCTTTAATAGCTGCTCCGGTAACGACACTCAGGGTGAAGCATTCCCCCACATTGACGTTGTAATTGGATGAGTGTTATTTTCCTAATCTCTTGGGAGCAGTTTCTTGATTTCAGCCATTTCTCCTCTTTTTCCACGTGATTTGAAATGCAAACAGTTTAATGAGGAAATCTGACCTCCCTGACGTCCTGCAGCATCATCATCCCTCATGCACGTCTCATGCACATTATACAGTATAGGACCAGAAGGTTATATAAGGATGATTTAGGAAGTGTACGGTTTTAACATCCAACAAGGAGCATTTCAATCAGTGTCTTTGGCTGCTCTTAGTTTGTCTTTATGGAACACTTTTAGTTTTTTCTTACTTGTGCGGCATATTTTATGTGATTTAATAAAAAGAATGTACAAGTATATATTGACAGAGAAGTTGTGGGAAGATAGATTACAATCTGTTTTTTTTGTTTTTAGTCCGTAACAAGTCTGTTGATTTAGTTACTCAGTCGATTTTCATTGCTAAAAAACGCTGTAGCTACAGTATTGTGCATTTGACAATAAGAGCCTTTTATATCTTGAATGTAACTCATGGTTGTTAGCTAAGACAATCTTGACAACAACATGTTTATATAGATATACAATCTCAGTCAGGCTGCTGATGCTTAAAATGAGAGAAAAAATAAAGAGAGTAAACAATATATGTTACTTGTTAGACACTTTTAATATCCAAAGTGACTTACATACTCAATCCCCAGAGGAGCAATTTGGGGTGAAGTGTCTTGCCCAGGGACACAACGACATGCTGATTGCAGTGGGGGTTTGAACCTGTGACCCCCTGATCAGAAAACCAGTGTACTAACCCACTGCGGCCACAGCCACCCTAAACAAATGTGAAGTATTCAAAAGATATAACTTACAAACCTTTAAACTGAAATCAAAATCAACGTTGGCAATGTTTGCTCTGAAGACTGCAGCTAATGTCAACCATTTCCCTTTTTTGTTTTTACTATTATTAAAGAGGACCATATTATGCTTGTATAGGGTGTTAGTGCATGTAAATGGTCTGGCAAAGGCTAAAATCTATCCTACACACTGTTGGAAAGAAAAAAAAGTAAACTCATGGGCAATGCAAGAGAAATGGGTCAAAAGTTTCCTCTGGAAGTTGGACAGGACTTGAGCTCTAAATCAAAAAGACAGACGATTATGTTGACGCGAATATAACTTCATGGCGGTGTGTGAGTCTACACCGGGATCAATACCTCATACATTCAAATCTTAATATCTGACTATAAAGCGACTGGAGAGACAGTGACAGATGACTCTCCACACACACACACACACGCACACACACCACACACACACGCACGCACGCACCACACACCACCACACGCACACACACACACACACACACACACACCACACACACACACACACACCACACACACACACACACAAAGCGTTAGTATGATATGGATGGTTGTTGGTATAGCAGCAGAATGGGATCAGGCTCTCATCGATCGCGGCTCTGTGGATGGAGATCAAAGGTCTTTAATATCAGCAGAAACACTGATGACCTGATGCATTGGAGACGGGGGAGAAAGGGGAGAGCTGGGGAGAAAGGGGGAGAGAGGGGAAAGCTGGGGAGGTAAAACGGACCAGAGGAGGTGGTGTAAAGAGAGGCAGGAGAGAGGAGACATTGATGATGAGAAGCGAAAAGGGGAAAAAGGGGGTTGTAAAAAGTTGGAGAGAAGTGTGAGGAGAAAGGATGAGACATGGAGGCAGTGTTGACTCTAGAGTCTGTGGGGGCCCTAGGCAACATTCACTGGGGGCCCCTCGAACCAGCTTTCATCACCACACACACCGACATCACGTCCCCCCGGAAATGGAGGAAGAGGAGTTACATAAGGTGAAGGGAGATAAAAGGAAAAAGAGAACAGGATGAGGAGAGGTTTCAAGACAGCAAGATACCAGGATAGAGGAGATACAGTGAGTGAGAACATTGAAGTGAGACAAGAGTTTAAAAAAAGAGAGGAGAGAGGATTAGATGAGAGAGAGAGAAAAGAGAGTGAGATGAAAGAGAGGAGAGAAAGAGAGGATAGAAAGAGAGTATATAAAGGAGAGGAGAGAAAGAGAGGGGAGGGTGAGGACAGGCGTCGGTGAAGGTACAGACATAATTGGAGGCAAGGTGAGAACAGGGAGGTGATGAGCTGGCAAGTGGTAAACAATGAAATGGACCGATGGATGATGACGGAGTGATAGGAAGGAGAGAGGAGGTGAGAGGAGGGGAGAGGTGAGAGGAGGTGGGTGGAGTGAGGGAGGTGTGTGAGGGAGGCAGCACTTATTTGTTAATGAGAGGCAATCAGAACGACAGCTATTTTCTCCCACGGCGCTATCCACCTCGACCACTTGGAGTCATTACACACACACACCCACACACACACACAACACACAGCATGCACACATACACACACATCACACACACACCACACCCCACACACTCACACACACACAACACACACCCCACACCACACACATACACACACACACACACACACCACACACAAACCACAACCACACACACACACACTCATCACACATACACACACACATCACCACACACACACACCACACACACCACTCTCACACACACCCACACACACACTCTCACACACACACACACACACACACACACACACATACACCTTGAGGACTGGCTAAAGATCCACTTTGCAGAACGGTCCTCACTTCAAAGGTTAAACCTTGGTTGTCCCCACAAAGATAGCTGAACAAATAGCCCACACAACCACACACACACACACACACAAAAACACACACACAAAAACACACACACAGACTTTTTGCAGTGCAGTGCAGTACTTCATATTTCTGAAGTTGGCCTTGCCTGAAGTTATTGACACTCATGATCCCATTCACACATGAGTATAAACTCTCAAACACACACACACACACACACCACACACACACACACACACCACACACACACACACACACACACACACTACACACACACACACATCACACACACACACACACACACACACACACACACTTCTGTTCAAGGTTAGTCACGAGAAAAGAAAGCCTAATTGGGATTCAAACTATACGCCTACAGATTTTAAAATAACAATTATAAAGACACGTTGAAAATAAGGGAAAGTCTCCTTACCAGTTGTAAAATACATAAGATCATGCCAGTATATTGTGTGAGGGACACAATCACTACACCTAACAAGGACAGAGACCGTTAAGCAAACTTCTAAAATGAGTCTTTACTCACCGAAATGAAAATCTAGATAAACATTTGTATCGATTTCAACAGAATTTACACAGAATTCAATTGAAAATATGTACAACTAAATTAACTTTTAGGGCAAGTTTACAACATACTCTCTCCAGTAACAGGTTAGCTCTGAGTGTTAGCGATGCTTGCTAATGTAAACAAAGACCATATTAACGTCCAAAACATGTTTGCGCATTGTTTCTGATAGCAACGTTTCTGATAGGCCCGTGGGTGTAAAGCCAGCCCACATTTCAGATATTACGTCATATCGGATGCAAATCTGAATCAGCTCCGTTGGAGACCCGTTTTTAGAGATGTGGGTACGGAGGAAAAGAGAGAGGGTTTTATTTTCTGACACCGGGGACACATATTTATGTATAAAAGACATACAAAAGTGCATTTTGCATGATAGGAGACCTTTAACTATCGGTGTGTGTGTGTGTGTGTGTGTGTGTGTGTGTGTGTGTGTGTGTGTGTGTGTGTGTGTGTGTGTGCCTGTTTGATCCTCTGCAGCAGGGGGGGCAGCCAGTCCTTGTTCACCTCACAGTGGCTGTCCAGGAAGGTGAGGACCCCGGCCCTCGCAGCGTCGGCCCCCCGAACTCTGGACCTGATGAGTCCTGACAAACAAAAAACACACGGATTACAATCCCAGCTACTGTCCCTCTCGTGCCGGGGTGTCAACTCAAGGACTTCATTTGATGTTGGCCGGCAAGAGCCTGCAAAGCATATCATATAATACGTTTATTATACGTTTACATGCCGCTTTACAGAAGCATGTTTGC
>NW_022987537.1:97500-102373 GCF_902827165.1 Trematomus bernacchii
AGGCATTGACTCTCGCCCTGGTTGTCATTTGTGAACAGCTTTTCCGGCAGTTTTAACGGAAAAAAAGGAAGTCAATTTAGGTTGTCATCTTGCTGTTTTAGGATGTTTGGTCAATTTGGTTTCCCGCTCAAGAAACATTTCTTTATTTGACCAGCCTGCGTCTCTCTCTGTATTTCAGCAGCAGCTCCTGTCACTTCAATTCTCTTCAGGTCATTTCAGTCCGTGTGTAGAGATGAATGAATCCATTTCAACTTCCCTCCCTGTCTGTGTGTGTGTGTGGTGTTTATATGTGTGTGGTGTGTGTGTGTGTGTGTGTGTGTGTGTGTGTGTGTGTGTTTACATATGGAAATGTTTAGGCAAAGGGATGAAAAAGACAATTTATTCTATACACACACACACACACACACACAGCACACACACACCACACACACACACACACACACACAACCACACACACACACACACACACAACACACACACACACACACACACACACACACACACACTGCCTTACCTTCTGCTCTTGTTGTTGCGAAAACATTTGACTTTGGCAGTTTGATGAGAAGCTGGCAGTCACTTTCTGAAAAACAAACAAACACACAATTATCTAATGGAACAGATGATAACTCGAATATATATGAATTTAATCCGTAAACTGTGTGCATATTTCTTTCTTGACTCTGGAGGGATTAGCAGCTAGTTGAAAAGCAGTTTGACAACTCAGACATTGTTACGTTATTGTTCAGCCGACTGTGTTCTCCTCGCTGAGTTACATTAACATGTAATATTTTAAACATAATTATGTGGAGTGATGCATGTCTGGAAAAATACTTTAAAAAGGGGGGGATATTTCTATATTAATTTAACAGAATGAAATTCATATTTAATATGTTTTGGAACAATAATGGCTTTGAAAAATTGCCTGTTCTAACAACATTAAACATAAATTCCTTTACTTTTGCAAAGAGCTACTAGCTATTTTACTTTGTGATATGAAAAGACAATTTTAAAGAAAGCTTTGAGAAAAATAAAGCTTCAGTCACACACTGTCAACGTTTAGTGGCCCTGAATGATCGAAAACCTCCATCAGAGACCTCTGTACCCAAAATTGGACGCCTGTTCGCTCTCCTCTACACTGAGTTTGGTGGGAAACTGTGAGATAAAAAAAATACCCGTACACAAAAAAGTTTCTTTAAAAAGTATATTACTTATTTTCTTATTTGTCTATATTCATATATTTGTCTAAACAGTATGTTCATAAAATAAAAAGAGTTCAAAATCAGTTTGAAATCAATGCAGAAGCAATCAAACCTGCTTATAATATACACTATACTAAACAGTTTAATTGTATAGAGGTCTATGAGAAAATGAGCCTTATTCTTACTTAAAAAAAAAAAAAAAGTATTACCTTTCTAGACAGTGTCCTCATGTATTTATGGTCTCAATCTCTAGTTTAAAGTGTTCTCCAATATAGGATCATGTTAATTTTGTAAATCATGGTCACATTTAGAGTGAAAAGGACCATAAAGAGGGTATAAATTAGGGCGGGGCTACCGTGATAGACAGGTCTTCTACTATTGGTCGTCTTGTTTGGGTGTTATCCATGTTTTTAAAACTTCACATCGTGTTTTAAGTTTACAAAGTTAATTGTACCATTTGGTAGCCTTAAATAATATATAATTTCTCCATCCCTCATGTCACCTATGGGAACATCAAGATAAGATAAGATAAGATGTACTTTATTGATCCCAATTTGGGAAATGTTTGCGTGGCAGCAGCATAAAAGACAAGGCATTGCACATAAGAGAAATGAAAAGAGTAGAAATAAACAATTCTAAAATGTAAAACATCTCAAAATAGAAATAAAACAGCATTAAAAAAGTAGAAAATATACATGTTTAAATACTAATTTACAATTAACTAAATATAAAGCAGGATATTATATACATTAAATGTGCAAGGAATGGACGGATAGAGATGCCCAAAATGTCCAACTAAAGGCTTCAAAACCATATTCCACCAACATATGGGTGACGTCACGCTGACTACGTCCACTTATTATTTGAATATTTAGTCTATAGATTGACGTTAGTATCAATTAACACTTTTAAAGACATGCCAGGTGTTGTCTATAAACAGGCACTCGAGGACTGTGGTGTATAGAAAACTCAACGTCCGTCAAATGTTAATAATAGTGATCGGCTCTCTTTATCGTTTGGGCGGAAAGACTCTTATAATATTCTGCAGAGTATGAGTGGGGAAAAACGGATTCATGCTCGGTCAAATATCCCAAAATAATCCCCTCCAAGACATTAGGATTGTGGCCAAAGGGAGGATATCAATGTTGTTAAATGACACATTTCTGCGTGGGAGGAAATGGAGTTCTCCAACACCTTTTTCCTTCAGTCTTATAACACTGTGCCATGTTTCTAATGCTCATACATGTTGTTTCTATTTTTGGTTGTTTACTTGTTACTCTCCACTGCTGATTGCCTCTCTGCTGAATCTGTTTTGATGATTTCTTCCCAGTCTAAATCCAGCAATATGTAACCTTCATCATGAGGATGTGTCATGTTTGTGTGGCACCATCTGTTCTGATTGGCTGTCAGGTCGACGCTGCAGGTGTTTTTGATGATGGGATGTCGGAGAGACTGTGGAGAATCGTCAGCAGGAAGCACTGATAAATATTCTGCAAAGTTAGGTTTTTCTGGAATAATTGGTGTTGATGTTTTCCCCCTCTCTGCTGCGATGGAAGTTTCTGTTTGTTTCTAGTTTGTGTCCATGTCTCTGTATTTCATCAACTTCACAGGGGGTGAAACGCAGCCTCTTGATTACACATTACTTTACATTAACTAAATATAAAACAGCAACAGCAGTTAACTCAGATATCATGTGGAACTTTTACAAAATAAATATGAGTGCATTTTTCTCCGTAGGGGAAGCAAGAATACTCAAATATGTATTTACTTAACATTATTTTGGTGTAACAACACTTACTAACTAACTAACTAACTAACCAACTAACCAACTAAGTAGCTAACCAACTAACTGACTAACTACCTAACTAACTACCTACCTACCTACCTAACTAACTAACTAACTAACTAATTAATTAACCAACCAACCAACCAACCAACCAACTACACTACTACTACTAACTAACCAACTAACCTAACAACTAACTAACTAACTAACTAACTAACTAACTAACTAACTACCTAACTAACTACCTACCTAACTAACTAAACAAACAACTAACTAAACAAACAACTAACTAACTAAACAACCAACTAACTAACTAACTAACTAACTAACCAACTAACTAACCAACTAACTAACTAACTAACTAACTAACTAACTAACTAACTAACTAACTAACTACCTAACTAACTACCTACCTAACTAACTAAACAACAACTAACTAAACAAACAACTAACTAACTAAACAACCAACTAACTAACTAACTAAACAACTGACTAACTAACTAACTAACTAACTAACTAACTAACTAAACAACCAACTAATTAACTAACTAACGAACTAACTAACTAACTAACTAACTAACTAACTAACTAACAAACTAACAAACTAACTAAACAACTAACTAAACAGCCAACTAACTAACTAATTTACTAACTAACTAACTAACCAACCAACCAACAACTAACAAACTAACTAATTAACTAACTAACTAACTAACAAACTAACAAACTAACAAACTAACTAACAAACCAACTAACTAACCAACTAACAAACAAACTAACTAACTAACTAACTAACTAACTAATTAACTAACTAACTAAACAACTAACTAACTAACTAACTAACTAACTAACTAATTAACTAACTAACTAAACAACTAACTAACTAACCAACCAACCAACTAACAAACTAACTAACAAACTAACTAACTGATTAACTAACTAACTAAACAACTAACTAACTAACTAACAAACTAACTAACTAACTAACTAACTAACAAACTAACTAACTAAACAACTAACTAAACAGCCAATTAACTAACTAATTTACTAACTAACTAATTAACTAACTAAACAACTGACTAACTAACTAACCAACCAACAAACAAACTAACAAACTAACTAATTAACTAACTAACTAACTAACAAACTAACTAACAAACCAACTAACTAATTAACTAACTAAACAACTAACTAACCAACCAACCAACTAACTAACCAACTAACAACGATACAATTAACTAACCAACTAACAAACAAACTAACTAACAAACTAACTAACTAACTAATTAACTAACTAACCAACCAACCAACCAACCAACTAACTAACCAACTAACAAACTAACTAACAAACTAACTAACTAACTAACTAACTAAATAAGCACTCTAGATGATAACAAAGTAGAGAAACATCATTTAGAGTTTTTGGAACGGTTTTCATTTAGCTCGGAATAACAAAGGGTCCAAGGAAGCGTTTCAAACATACCACTAAAGGAAAGAGAGTCAAGCCTAATAGGGCCTCTTTAAAGTTAACATTACATAAAATGTGTTATTTAGGCCTATTGTTTGGTCTTTTAAACATGATTTGTTGAGTAATAATAACAAACACCCTCTATATCTAAATGCCGGTTTCATTGTTTTAGGTTCAATCTTTACTGTTTTCTTCCTGGTCTTTTGGGTCGATTTCAACCTGGACTTTGTGTCGTGAGAGGACACAGCTGCAGGCTTCGCTCCTCTCTGACCCAAGATCTCTTTTCATCTCCATTGTATCATCCTGACAGTGTGGACCCAGCTGCTGTGAACACATTCTCCTCTCTGACCCGTCTCATCCCTGTTCTCTGACCTGGAAGAGACCTGGAATGTGTGTGTGTGTGTGTGTGTGTGTGTGTGT
>NW_022987538.1:5000-15000 GCF_902827165.1 Trematomus bernacchii
GCATGATAGGTCCACTTTAAGTTGACTATGTTATGTGCTAAATATCTATGGATGTGGGACAGAGGAAGTTGTCATCACATGGTTCAGTCCTTAAACCCTTAGATAAGGTGAACAAACAGGCGCATACGTGTTATAATTGCCCAAAATATTTCCATTGGGTTTCTGCAGCTTTTAGTAAATGCTGCGCATGTGTTCAGTTGCTGTAGAGTTTCTTCATGTGGAACATTTGTCTTTTTATATCTGCATAATATTATAATGGAAGTGTTTTCGGCCGCCGTAAGACGGTGACAATCAGAGAAAACAACAAAAGTACCAGATGAATTACCTTCTGGAAGATGAAGAGGGAGGGGAAGGTTCTGGAGATGTCCAGCTTGATGAGGTCCAGACTGGACTCTCTGTCGGCCAGAGAGGCTCCGTCTGAAACACAGGAGAGACTTTGATGATGTTTATGTTTTAATGTCATATTCTCAGCTCTGAATATCCACGTGTGACGTTTTCATATTCAATATGTGAGCTGTGTGTGGTACCGCTCTCAGTGTCGTTGACGGAGCTCGTCTCGCTGTAACTCCTCCACTTCTCTTTGGCTCTGGACAGGAAGATCTCATACAGCTCTACACACACACACACACACACACACACGGGTTTTAATATTGAAAACACATTTTAAATAACAGATAATAATACAAAATATATATAACATTTAAACAAAATGTATGTAACTGTACAAATAATAACAAAAAACAGAAAAAAAACATGGGTGTGTGTGTGTGTGTACCTGGTGTGATGTTGAGCTCGTTGCCGATGGCGAGGCTCCACACTCTTCCTCTGACGCTGGGAGGAAGACCCTGCCACCACAGATCCCTCACCCGCCTCGTCGCCTTCCTGCACACACATAAAGAAGTATAAACATGCTGCACACGACACACACACACAGTATATATAAAACACACACACACACAGTATATATAAAACACACACACAGTATATATAAAACACACACACACAGTATATAAAAACACACACACAGTATATAAACACACACACAGTATATATAAAACACACACAGTATATATAAAACACACACACACTATATATAAAACACACACACACAGTATATATAAAACACACACACAGTATATATAAAACACACACACACACAGTATATATAAAACACACACACACAGTATATATAAAACACACACACACAGTATATATAAAACACACACACACACAGTATATATAAAACACACACACACACAGTATATAAAACACACACACAGTATATATATAAAACACACACACACAGTATATATAAAACACACACACACACAGTATATATAAACACACACACACACAGTATATATAAAACACACACACAGTATATATAAAAACACACACACAGTATATATAAAAACACACACACAGTATAATAAAACACACACACAGTATATAAAAAACACACACACAGTATATATAAAACACACAGTATATAAAAACACACACACACAGTATATATAAAACACACACACACAGTATATATACAACACACACACACATATATAAAGCACACACACACACAGTATATATAAAACACACACACAGTATATATAAAGCACACACACACACAGTATATATAAAACACACACACAGTATATATAAAGCACACACACACACAGTATATATAAAGCGCACACACACACACAGTATATATAAAGCACACACACAGTATATATAAAACACACACACAGTATATATAAAACACACACACAGTATATATAAAGCACACACACACACAGTATATATAAAACACACACACAGTATATATAAAACACACACACACAGTATATATAAAACACACACACAGTATATATAAAGCACACACACACAGCTGTGTGTACGTACATGGTGTCCCAGTGCGGCAGGATCTCTGTGTTCCAGACGATCATGGCGTTGGAGATGCTGTCCTCCTGGCGGTGTCTCTCCTTCATCTGACGCTTCTTCCTCTGCGCCTCCTTCATCTCTGCACGACACACCAACGCACACACACACATTTAGAGAGATTGAATAACTGTGTCTGAGCCAATCAAATTACAGCAGAACAATCGCTCTGCAATAGAAAAGTGTGGGAAACTTGGCCAGAAAAAACAGCAGATGAAGACAAGAGGTAGTTTTGGACACAGGTTGTAATTATGTTGTTTATATTTGTGTGTGTCAGTTTGTGTGTGTGTGTGTTTGTGTGTGTGTGTGTGTGTGTGTGTGTGTGTGTGTGGTGTGTGTGTGTGTGTTTACCTCTCCTCTTGGCTCCTGCCACCATCTCATCATACTCCATCTTGTGTCTCTGAGTTTCCTCCAGAGATTTGGGGGCAGGTTCCTGCAGGACGGAGGATTCAGACACACTACATCAGAAACTAAAAACTAAATAACCCTCTTACAGCTCAGGTTCTGCGGCAGTGGGGAAGTATACATTAAACCAGTATGCAGCCGTCTGTACTGGTGGTAGCTGATGTTGTCTCATGGTACTCACGCTGGCCGGTCCTCCAGGATCAGCGCTGTGGTGGAGAGAGGCTCAAACTCCAGGTTCTTCCTCCGTCCTGCAGCCGAGGCCAGCTGAGGACAAGAAGGGTCCAAACTCCTGGTCATCCTGCAGACATTGAAACACAAACCAAGTTAAATAACCAGGTGTATATCAGTGTGTAGTGTCTCTACTTTAAAGAGTCCTCTCCTGCTGATGTTCAGGTGTATATCAATATGTAGTGTCTCTACTTTAAAGAGTTCTCTCCTGCTGATGTTCAGGTGTATATCAGTATGTAGTGTCTCTGCTTTAAAGAGTCCTCTCCTGCTGATGTCCAGGTGTATATCAGTATGTAGTGTCTCTACTTTAAAGAGTCCTCTCCTGCTGATGTTCAGGTGTATATCAGTATGTAGTGTCTCTACTTTAAAGAGTTCTCTCCTGATGATGTTCAGGTGTATATCAGTATGTAGTGTCTCTACTTTAAAGAGTCCTCTCCTGCTGATGTTCAGGTGTATATCAGTACGTAGTGTCTCTGCTTTAAAGAGTCCTCTCCTGCTGAGGTTCAGGTGTATATCAGTATGTAGTGTCTCTACTTTAAAGAGTCCTCTCCTGCTGATGTTCAGTGTATATCAGTATGTAGAGCTCTACTTTAAAGAGTTCTCTCTCCTGCTGATGTTCAGGTGGATATAGCAGTATGGTAGAGTCTCTACTTTAAAGAGTCCTCTCCTGCTGATGTTCAGGTGTATATCAGTATGTAGTGTCTCTACTTTAAAGAGTCCCTCCTGCTGATGTTCAGGTGTATATCAGTATGTAGTGTCTCTACTTTAAGAGTCATCTCCTGCTGATGTTCAGGTGTATATCAGTATGTAGTGTCCTCTACTTTAAAGAGTCCTGTCCTGCTGATGTTCAGGTGTATATCAGTATGTAGTGTCTCTACTTTAAGAGGTCCTGTCCTGCTGATGTCAGTGTATATCAGTATGTAGTGTCTCTACTTTAAAGAAGTCCTGTCCTGCTGATGTTCAGGTGTATATCAGTATGTAGTGTCTCTACTTTAAAGAGTCCTGTCCTGCTGATGTTCAGGTGTATATCAGTATGTAGTGTCTCTACTTTAAAGAGTCCCTCTCCTGCTGATGTTCAGGTGTATATCAGTATGTAGTGTCTCTACTTTAAAGAGTCCTGTCCTGCTGATGTTCAGGTGTATATCAGTATGTAGTGTCTCTACTTTAAAGAGTCCTGTCCTGCTGATGTTCAGGTGTATATCAGTATGTAGTGTCTCTACTTTAAAGAGTCCTGTCCTGCTGATGTTCAGGTGTATATCAGTATGTAGTGTCTCTACTGGATGCATGTCTCCATGCTTTAATGTTTCAAAAAGGTAATAATAGTCATCTTAATCTGAAACGTGCATCAAATACACCGGAAAGAAAATACAATAGAATACAAATTTAAATATGTTTGTCAAAGAACATGTTCAGTGGGAAGTAAATACAAACAATTGAGATGTTGTACCAAACCACAATCCACACACACACGCTTATAAACAGAGTTATTGTTCGTCAGCTGCGGCACAAAGTCGGTTTTGTTGGAGGATAAGCTCCGCAGAGAGAATCTGAATAAATCTCCATCTGTGTGTGTGTGTGTGTGTGTGTGTGTGTGTGTGGACACCATGCACAACAGACAGTGTATTCACAGGATCAACAGACAGCTGTGGCTCTGCCAGCACAACAAGCCTTTCATTGACAGATCCCAGATCAGCAGCAGGGGGCGACAGAGAGCCGAGTCTCTTTGTGACCATGTTAAACTTCCTGTTGTCCTGTCAAATCTCAACCCGCTCCCAAAACGTCTTTATGTTAGGATAAAGGTTTGTGTTATGTTGGTGCCAGAAACAGAACATGTTGCACTACGTTTTCCACGAGAAATCAAGATCTCTTTCATTTGATTTTGTGTTTATTCAAAGTTAGCATTTGTGGTCAGTTTTTGGTTCTCAGATATTAGGTTTGATTTTGTGTAATTGAGATCTATTGACCATACATTTCAAAAAGAAGAGTATTACTTGTGGTACTAAGTAGGAATACAGTTGCCTTAAAAGGTGTAACTCAGATTTGGGTGATCATGTATACTATATGCTTTAAAAAGAGTTAAACTGGGGATAGGAAGACAACACAAGGCAGCCGGATGAAGTCACGTGACGCTAGGGCTGTGGCGATTATGGCAAAAATCATAATCACGATTATTTGGGTCAATAATTGATATCACGATTATTAAATACGATTATTCATTGACTTTGAAAACATCCATTTATTGAACTTTGAAACAAATACAAATAATAATTTGAACAGTATCTTGTTAACTGTGGATTACCCTGAACGTAGAATTCAACTGAAAAAACCAATACAAAAATAAATAAATTATACATTTAAATAATAATATCAAAATAATAAATACCAATAAACAAGATCAACAATATTTTGGAGCGCACTTCCACAAGCTACTAAACATATATAAATATGATAAATACAAATAAATGAGACAAAAATTAATTAGATCAAATATGTCACAACCTAGCAAAATAATTGTTTTTTTCTATTATGTTGTTTTCGTAATTGTGGCAGGCCAAAATCGTAATTGCGATTAAAATACGATTAATCGCACAGCCCTACATCAGATGCAACATGTTTTAGGCAGCCGGATGAAGTCACGTGACGCACTGGTGAAATAAATGTGATGTTAACCAAACCTCAGCAGGTAAAGCTCCACTGTGACGAGACAGAGTAGAAAGAGTCGGCTTACATTCTGTCTAATACATGTTTAGTGTAGTATTCACCCTAAGATGCAGAGAGTGAGCACCCTGCAGACATTACTTTTATGAGATCAGTATTACTACACATGTGAACAACCCTCACATCACCAAATCTACTTATTTATCTAAATAGTTATCACAGCAATAAACCGTATTTAATTGTGTCTTAATGTACATTATTTAATTTCACATTCTGTTCTTGTACATATCATATTCTATGTACATGGATATAGACTTCTTATTATACATGTTGCCTTGCTGGAGGAGCTCAGGTCACGAGAGTTTCATTTCTACTCTGTGAGCACATGATGATAAAACCTTTGAGTCTTGAATCTTTGAATCACAGCGGAGGAGTTTGAGGAGGAAACACCAGCCGAAGGGACAGCTCTGTGAGTTCAACTGGACTGTCTGGAGGAGACGCTGGAGAGTCACATCTCCTCGGACACTCCTTTGAACCAGAAGCCGTCAGGCTGGAGAGCCCATGGTCATCATGCCGTTGTGTCCTTGGGCAAGACACTTCACTCTAATTTCAGGGTTCATACACTTTTTCACAAATGATTTTCAATGACTTCTCCAGGACCTTTACCTCATTTTCCATGACCAAAAAAAGTACTCTCAGCGGGTACCACTGAAAATGGTTTATTTGAACATGGAACAGGAAAATCAGGTCTGCATATGAAACATGTTGTGCCTTTCTAAAACAAATCAAATAGGCTTACTAGCTTCTACTAAAATCTCTCAGCAGCGAAACACCTCGTCAGTTAAAAGCCATTTCACGTTTCCTTACTATACGATACAGTATTTATTATCATTATAGTATTACTATTTTGGCGATTAGATAAAATATAAATTATATTTGATGCAACTTTAGTTACATTTCCATGACTTTTCCAAAACTTTGGGAAAAATATTGTTTTCCAGGGCCTGGAATTAGCATTTTCAATTTCCATGACTTTTCCAGGTTTTTAATGACCGTAAGAACCCTGTAATTTGCTCCTGAGGGTATTGTCCACAGAGTTGATGTATTACATGTCTACTATATGTTAAATGTAATGTAAAGCGCTAAATAAATGTAATGAATTATTATTAACCGTGAAACCTATTTGAAAAAACCCTGCAGTTTGCCTTTCACTGTTTATGTAAACAACTAGCTTCACTCATATCGGTATATATGTACATCTGATCAGTGTTTGTGTTCTTATTATCCTCGTGTGAACTGTTATCTATACTCTCCTGTGTTTCACTCTGCTGCTTCAGCGCCTACAGGGATCCATAAGGTGTATTCTCTCTCACATGATCACCATCACAGTCAGGATGAGCGCCTCAGAGATATTTCCTGACGCACTGAATTCAAAGCAAAACCGTGTGAAAGCCAGCTCTCCTCCTCCTCCTCCTCCTCCTCCTCAGTCTGACGTGTCAAAGCTGAACAACATCTGGTCGACTCCCGTCATCAATCATCCGGCTGCTGTCATGTGATCAGACGCTCTGCTGTTAGCATGGCTAGCATCGTCTGCTCTCTACCGCTACACAGAGAGGTCAGAGGTGAACCCTGGGTCAGGATCAGGAGATGGGTGTGGTTCTTCATCATGTGGTTCTTCATCTTCATCATGTGTAGAAACGAGATTTCACTGTTTGTCTCGAATCCAAACAGAGAGAGGGAAGACGCTTGTGTGTGTGTGTGTGTGTGTGTGTGTGTGTGTGTGTGTGTGTGTGTGTGTGTGTGTGTGTGTGTGTGTGTGTGTGTGTTAACTTACAATCTGCTCTAGATGACAGGAGAGGAAAAGCTGTGTGTGTTTAAGTGTGTCACTGATGGCAGAGAAATTATACTATGCAGCAAGAGAGGGGGATAGAGGGTTGCATTGTGTGTGTGTGTGTGTGTGTGTGTGTGTGTGTGTGTGTGTGTGCTCAGCTGCAGCAGGCAGTGTTTGCAAGTTGCCTGGCGACCAAATAAACTCACATACAAACACAATCTATTTAACAGCCTTATTGTATATTGTAAACAGACGCAGGCTAACAGCATTAGCCTCTGCAGCTAATGACATACACAGACACACACACACACACACACACACACAAACACGCACACAGGCCGACCAATCAAACGTCTCACACTGTGCACAGACGTCACTGTGTGTTCAGGCTTTAAAGAGACAGGTTGGATGGTTCACAGTGGGGGTCAACAATCAGTGTTTTGCCTCCAGTAGAGCGCGGTTAGCACTTTGCAGTTTGGAGTAAAAAGCTCCTTCAACAACAGGCACTGCAAACCATGAAACTACCGTCGTCTTCTATCCAGAAAGAGCGTCTACATTACAGTGAATTAAATTGACATTGGCTGAGGCTGAAGCGACTTTAAACAGATGCACTCCAACTCAAAGCAGCATGAAATCTGCAGCCACATTTGTTTCAAACAAGCAGATTAAGAAGCCATTTTGAGACCAAACCCATGTTGGCATCTGAGCTCCACCGTTAACCCCACACTCCATACTGGTGCTGGCATGTGATTTAAGAGCCATTCCTCAGGTTATTAGCTGTATTTATTTTGAATATGTTAGTTTCTTTTTCCCTCCACAACCATCTGGTGGCCCCGCAGCAGAAAGACCTTTCATTATTATCAAGAACAACTGATGTTTTCTGACATATTTGAGCTTTCAAATCCACCAAACACTCGAAGAGCTTCATCTGTGTGTTTTCTAACATCCTCCATTTGTTGTGATGGTGTGAAGTGTAGGTGTGAGTGTGAGTGTGTGTGAGTGTGGTGTGAGTGTGTGTGTGGAGTGTGTGAGTGGTGTGTGTGTGAGTGGTGTGTGAGTGTTGAGTGTGTGTGTGTTGTGAGTGTGTAGTGTGTGTATAGTGTGTGTGAGCTTGTTGGAGTGTGTGAGCTTGTTGGGTGGTGGTGTGTGTGTTGGTGTGTGGGAGAGTGTGAGTGTGTGTGTGTGTGTGTGTGTGTGTGAGAGTGTGAGTGTGAGTGTGGTGTGTGAGAGTGTGAGTGTGTGTATAGTGTGTGTATAGTGTGTGTGAGCTTGTTGGAGTGTGTGAGCTTGTTGGAGTGTGTGTGTGTGTGTGTGTGTGTGTGGGTGTGTGTGTGTGTGTGCGTAGTGTTTGTGTATAGAGCCTGTGAGTGTGAGAGTGTGTGTGTGTGTGAGTGTGAGTGTGATTGTGTGTGTAGTGTTGTGTATATTTGTGTATAGTGTGTGTTGTGAGCGTGTTAGTGGGTATATAGTGTGTGTGAGTGTGTGTGTGAGCTTGTTGGAGTGTGTGTGTGTGTGTGTGGTGTGTGTGTGTGTGTGTGGGGCGCGTAGTGTTTGTGTATAGAGTCTGTGAGTGTGTCAGTGTGTGTGTGTGTGTAGACTGTGAGTGAGTGTGTATGTTTAAGTTTGTGTGTGAGAGTGCTTGTGAGCGTGTTTAAGTTCATGTGAGTGTGTGTGTCTGTATGAGTGTGTGTGTGTGTGTGCGTGTACTGACCTCCTGTGAGCACGGTGTGGATTCGGGGTCTGAAGTTGGATCCTCCTCTCTGGTTGGTGGTTTGCCAAACAGACGCCACCCTGTTGCATTGTGGGACGCCGCCTTGGGCTCTTTGGCTTTCCTAGAAAACAGGCTCCTGAAGAGAGACGGAAACAAAGGGTTAATAAACACTGCTGATTATAATCAACTACAAACATTTAGAATTGTAATTGGTTAGATATTACAAACAGACTCTTGAAACCATCAGAGCTTTTGTTACGTTTCCCTCTCGCCTCTGAAATGTGAAGTTATTCACGTCAGACTCAAAGAGCTGATGGAACATTATTCAGTTCCTCAAAAACAAATGAAAAGCCATAAAAAGTGATGATGAACCGCTCTTCCTCATCGTCAGTCTGCCCACAGTCTGCAGCTGCTGCACTTTCTATCCACACACACACACACACACACACACACACACACACACACACACACACACACACCACACACCACACACACACACACAACACACACCACACACACACACACCACACACACACACACACACACACACACACACCACACACACACACACACACACACACCACACACACACCACACACACCACACAAACACACACACACACACACAACACACACACGACACACACACACACACACACACACACCACACACACAGCACACACACACCACACACACACACACACACCACACACACACACACACACACACACACACACCACACTACACACACACACACACACACACACACACACCCACCACACACACACACACACACACTAAAATCAAATATTATTCTCCTCTCTTCATGCTCCACTTTCTTCCCTTTAATTGTATGAGAGTGTGAGGTTTGTTTTGTTGATGAGTGTGTGTGTGTGTCTGCAAGTGTCAAAAGCTAGCCTCTTTAACACAAGTGAATAAATACTCTACTGTAGAATAAAGACTGTAATCAAGTTTAGAAGCTAACTGGCTTTGTTATGTGTGCTTTCCCCTCTGACCTGAGCCCAAGGTCATATGTTATGTAAACTTTATTTACATTCAGATTATTTTGTATTCCTTTAATCAAAAGGTGTGTTTTGTTGCAGTGGATACACCTCTGAGGAGTCAACTTTGTTTGTTTACTTGCAATTACACACACACACTAACTCATGAGAATGTATGAATTGTTTTTTGGCTTGGGTATAAAACCGTTAATTTGAAGCGTAACTAAAG
>NW_022987538.1:20000-101780 GCF_902827165.1 Trematomus bernacchii
CACAACCTAGCAAAGCTAAATAATTGTTTTATTCGATTATGTTGTTTTCGTAATTGTGGCAGGCCAAAATCGTAATTGCGATTAAAATACGATGAATTGCACAGCCCTATGCACATGTATGGGTTATTGCACAGGGGAGGAAGACTAAGCGGTAATAGTGCAAGAGTTCAGTTTCATAATTTGCTCGATATCCCCCCGACATGAGCAGAATAAGTGCTCTTTAAAGTTTACGGCGCCTCAAATGCAACACGTTCAGGGAGTGAGAGTTTAATGAGTCGTTCAGGCGGACAGACACACCATGACGGAGGTTAAATGGAGAGAGAGCTGGTGCTTCAGACTGAGTGTGTTTCTATAAGCCGGCTGTCTCTCTGCACACTGCACACTGAACGTGATGCAGGCGCTAACACACACAGAGAGGCTGTGAGGAGCAGCTGAGACGCGTCAAACCTCCTCGTTCATCCCTCCTCGTTCATCCCTCCATCAGAACCTGGTGTTACATATGGAGAAACCTCAGTCTCTGCACCGCTTGTTGGAAACCGGGACATATTGTGTTCTTCTCGGTCAGCTGTTCTGTTCTCTGATACTTTAAGAGTGAACCTATACTTCTGCTTCATGGTTTTCACTTTCTTTGCTTCCATTTGTTCTGTTTTTCATTCAGCAGGTGAACCATATGTTCATCAAACAGTGTGTGTGAGCTTAACTGTGTGTGTTAAACTAAAAAGGGGCATTTCTGTCGGATCGGGGGGGGGGGGGTGTCGAATAATCGATTAATATTCGCCAGGGCTGTCCGATTAAGATCATGGTCAGTTTCTGGCATCCCTAGTGCTGATGTGTTTCAGTGTTGAATATGCTTCATGAAAGAATGGATCCTAATTGTAGTGCACAGAACAAAACTATAGTGCAATACCGGCCAAAATCACAGGATCCGAAGACAAGAACTCATCATCTCAATGATTTCAACATCTGAAGTGTCTTTAGTTTATTTTCAGCTGAGGGAATTCCAAAAGATGTATTTGTTATTCTCTCATTTTAAAATCTATAATTATCAATGTGTGTGCATGAATCAAATTGGTTGTGTCCCCAATTGCATTGTGGGTCATTTGACTGTTTCAGAAATGATGATAGTGAGGGAGGCTAGCAGCTCAAGTGGTTTTGATTTCATCTTGAACCTAGAGTCAAAGGGGGGGGGGGGGGGTTATGAAGAAGTGGAAATGCTGCCTTTCAGTTGTGTTTCTGCTTTTTCTAGAATCAGGATTGGTAGAAGAACAGGGAAACTTTCCACTGACTTATTTCCTTTCTCAGTATTTTGCAGAATGTTGAAGTCTACCAACAGTCAGTACTTTTTATTAAAGAGTCCCTATTATTCTGTTTGTGTTGTTCCCTGTCCTGTAGTGCATTATATAGTTTGTTGTTTCTCTAAATGGACTCCTTTGTTTACTTCAGCAACATAGTGACATCATTATAGAACACTCACGCTCCTATTGGCTAGCGCTCCAACATTTTGTACGTGATGGAGACATGTCCCAGTAGAGACCCTACATACTGATATACACCTGAACATCAGCAGGAGAGGACTCTTTAAAGTAGAGACCCTACATACTGATTTACACCTGAACATCAGCAGGAGAGTACTCTTTAAAGTAGAGACACTACATACTGATATTCACCTGAACATCAGCAGGAGAGGACTCTTTAAAGTAGAGACACTACATACTGATATACACCTGAACATCAGCAGGAGAGGACTCTTTAAAGTAGAGACACTACACACTGATATACACCTGAACATCAGCAGGAGAGGACTCTTTAAAGTAGAGACACTACATACTGATATTCACCTGAACATCAGCAGGAGAGGACTCTTTAAAGTAGAGACACTACATACTGATATACACCTGAACATCAGCAGGAGAGGACTCTTTAAAGTAGAGACACTACATACTGATATACACCTGAACATCAGCAGAAGAGGACTCTTTAAAGTAGAGACACTACATACTGATATACACCTGAACATCAGCAGGAGAGGACTCTTTAAAGTAGAGACACTACTATACAGATAAACACCTGAAATGAGCAGAATATTTTCAAATCTTAAAATGAATATGAGTAAATGAGGTCAGGTTTGCTTGCTGTCATCACTTTTTTTTACCTAACATTTGTGTTTGTGTGTGATTCAGACACTTTGATTTACCTGGTGAAGAACTCAGCTATGCCGAACCTCTTTGGCATCAGCCTGGATTCCGAGATCTCCGTCTGCTCGGCCAGATTCGGCAGATTATCCGGGGCGCTCTGCCTGCGACCCGAGTCCAAAACACTCCGGATGTCCTCCTCGTCTCCAAAATAAAACCCCCCTTCATCCTCATCTTCATCATCTGGAGATAAAGGTGTTGCATCACAGCTGAGGGAAACCACCATGTTGGGGTTAGTCCTCAAACTCTGCGGCCTGACGGGTAAACTGAGCTCACTGAAATCCTCCTGTGATAAAGAGGGGGAAGATGGAGGAAGTTCTGCCTCAGATGGTGCACTCTCTTCCAGGGGTAAAAAGGGGGAAGGTGGAGGAAGTTCTGCCTCAGATGGTGCACTCTCTTCCAGGGGTAAAGAGGGGGAAGATGGAGGAAGTTCTGCCCCAGATGGTGCATCCTCCCCTGTGGAAAGAGAGCCTAATGTCCCGGTGCATTCACTTTGGCTGCTAACTCCCAAACCTGCACTGTTTTCCTGCTCTGCCACCAGTTCAATACAAATATTAGTAGTGTTTTCATCCTGCAAATCACATGTGTGGTGCAAAAAACCACCATAAGCAACTACCTTCTCCTCCTCCTCCTCCTCACAGTCCACGTTGCAAAAACCCAGGTTAAAGTGAGAGATTTCTGCATCAGGATGACCGCTATCAACACCCCCGTTTTGCATGTTTGGGGAGGAAGAACCGGTGGAAGAACCGGTAGAAGAACCGCTGTCCTGGACGAGGTGTTTCCCGGTGTATTGAGGCTGATTTCTGATGTCATGCGCGTCTTCTCCCGGGGTTTCGTCCCGGTTTCTCCCCCAGACAGGAAGCCTGGCCCTCCTCTCCTTCCTCTCCTTCACCGGTCCTCGGCTCCTCCAGTGACTCCGTGAATCCGTTCAGGACCCCAGAAACCACACCTCTGTTCGGGGGAAGATACTCCAGATCCAACATGATCTCCCGGTTCTGTGTGTCCGGTTTCTCCCCGTTTACATGCCTCCCGTTACCGGTCACGTACAAAATATGACCCTTCCCGGTTTCCTGACCTCCAATGTATCCCCCCTCCGTTTTCGTTTAGATCGACACCTCCGTTCTCCACCGGTGTTTCCATGACCACTCAGTCCGAATAAAGAGCCTCAAACCTGGGTGTAAAATCCCGCAGAGACCCCCTCCCGTCCGGTGGATCCGCAACAAAAGCAGCAGGTTTTCTTGTTCCCGGAGGAAGAGGCTACCATTTTAACAACATTACCTCCAAATAAGCCCGGTTTGTCCCAAATAATGACTACAAAAATCACTAAAATCCTTAATTATTTTTCACCGAATTCACCCTGAAAAAGATGCATTAGGAAGATTTAAGATAAATCCAAAACATAGCTTCTTCTTGGGCTACCATTTCAGCCCCGTTACCTGACAATCACTGTGTTAACGTGTCTTTGAAAGATAACAATAGTTATATTTTGTTATCCCTCTTTATTTAAATCCTCCGATAGTTTTAGCTGCAGAATTCCAGCCACAGTCCACCGCCATCTTGGAAAAATACCCCAACAATGACGTCACCCTTCTTCTCCTCCTCTTCTTCTTCTGGTTTAATGGCGGGCGGCACTCAACGTTTAAGGTGCGTTACCGCCACCTACTGTGCGGAGTGTGAACATCAGGGGACGAGAAGAAATGACCACGAGATATAATAAATACAAATAGATATATTTAAATAAAATAAATAAAATAAATAAAATAAATAAAATAAATAAAATAAATAAAATAAATAAAATAAATAAAATAAATAAATTAAATAAATATACGGAGCCCCTAAACCAAAGGGACAAGGAAAAAAAAAGTCGGGATAACGGGTTAGTGTCTCGAGCACACGAGAAAGTATCTCGCCGCCTTGGGCTCTTTGGCTTTCCTGGAAAACAGGCTCCTGAAAGAGAGACGGAAACAAAGGGGTTAATAAATACTGCTGATTATAATAAACGAAAAAACATTTATTTCACATTTAGAATTTTAATTGGTTAGATATTACAAAAAGACAAATGATATTTATGAAGAGTGAGTTTTTACAAGCTATAAAATAATATAAATGTAATTTGGTTTATATTTTAAATGAAATCTGACAAAAAGAATTCAAGTACAAACATATATTTAAACATATTATAATTGTTATAAAATCTATTTGTATCAAAACAATTTCTATAAAATATATTTGATAAAATACAATGATTGATTAATAAATTAATTTATATTGTATTACAGAAACCAAACTTTAATATATTTTATATTGCTTCATATTTTTTGACACAAACAAAACGTTTAGGATAAAACAGAAAATATGTAATTGTTTTAAAGGTACCAAACAGATCACCCATTCTAGCCATGCCTCATATCCCTCTATTTCACTTCCTGTTTCTAAAGTGCTGATTCGGGGTATATAGCGCTTCTTTTTTTTTTTAAAGGGGCGGAGCTTATGCCTGTTCATGCGGCTGTGGGAGGCTGTGGCTCGGTGGATAGTGCGCTGAACTTCCAATCGGGGAGTAGCAAGTTCGAGTCCCACTGCAGTCAGCATGTCGTTGTGTCCCTGAGATAGAGATGGCAAATCCGGATCCTTTACGGACTCAGGGTCTTCTGAGTCAGTCATTGAAGAGATCCGGATCATACGAGTCATTTGAGTCATATGAGTCAGCATCACCAAGACCGTAGAAATCCTATCGGTGAAACCGAAAAGTTGTTGCATTTCACGAGCATATTAAACTGACGTTATATTAACCTCCGCTACACAGTGTATTTTGCTTTAATAAAAAATGTTGATCACAAAAAAAAGGGTTATTTTGCGATTTGGCAAATCTGAGTCTGCTGTTGACTCGTGCATGAGGACGAGTCTGCTGGATCTCTGGATCTGCTGCTATATGGTTACGGCTCTGAGTCCGCACGAGTCTGCTGTGTTTTGCACAGTGAGTCAGGATTTGCGAATCTGAGTCTGTGAAGTTCCGCTGACTAACTCGTAGGCTACTGGTCTCTCTCGATCATTGACCTGGATTCACGGATCCCGCGATTTTGATTAAGTCCATTATGTTTCCGGCTCTAAATGAAGTTTCAGTGTAGACTTCTAACAAAATTGTCATGTTGTGCAACAGTCTCCAGCGTGTAATAGCTGCATTTCCAATAAGGATCTTACTTGGCAAAACGTTTATTTTGAACATAGCACACAAAAAGAAACAAACAATGACAAATGATAGAAAATTGCAAAACAGTTAGAATATATAAAATTATTATTATTAAACATATAATTATATCTAATCATATGCCCCCCATATTTTCTCATGGACTGCGTAATCATTGCAATACTGGTGTTTGTATGTGTTAAATGTGTGTAAAGTGGTGTCTTTTGCTTTAATAAAACATATTGATCACAAAAAAAAGGTCATTTTGCGATTTAGCGAATCTGAGTCTGCTGTTGAATCGTGCATGATGACGAGTCTGCTGGATCTCTGGATCTGCTGCTATACGGTTACGGCTCTGAGTCTGCACGAGTCTGCTATGTTTTGCACAGTGAGTCAGGATTTGCGAATCTGCGAATCTGCGAGTCTGCTGTTGACTCGTGCATAATATAGCCGCGGGAGCCGGGTGCTGGAGGAGGGGCTATGCTCGTGCACATGACGAGTATGGATCTCTGGATCTGCTATGCTATTAAGGCCCCTACACACCAGGCCGATATCGGCCGTCTTGCGTTGTTGGGCGAAAACGGGTTCCTTGTCGCCCAAAGTCAATTTTGGTGTGTCCCGAACCCTCGGCCGTGACACGCCTTATTTGGCCTTTCACGGTCGACACCCGGCCGATTCAACATGTTGAATCGGCCGGGTGTCGGACACAAGCTATCGGGCCAAGAAACCACTCTGATCAGCTGTTCAGCTAGCAAATGAGAAGCGAAACGGAAGTGAGGGACGTAAACAAACGATTTAAGGCACAAGACAGCAGCTAAACACCAGCAGGTGATACTTAAAGACATCAAACATAGCCCTTAAATGTCCTCTCTTACCTCCCACACATAGCAGGGACATCTCTGATATCGGCGGGAGCGTCCCCGGCTGTCCTCTGCTGAGAGCTCCGTGATTTGTTTGGTCAAGTCCGGTTTTTCATCTCATCGTAAATTTAGCAAGAAGTGGCCATTATTACATTGCTGACTCAATAAACTACACACCCGCCAGAACACTGCGATCATCAGAAGCAGGTCTATTAACTGTGATTTTATAGTATGTCTGCACTTTATGTGCTCATTTCATCATTCATGTATTTTTATATTCTAAAACATGTTTTCGATGGACGAGAGTGAAAATGGAACGCACATGCTATTTGTTTGTTTATATCAGTCTGTTCTTCTTCTCTGTCTTCCGGTTGTTGCCTATTTTGAATGACGAATACACACTACCGCCGCCTGCTGGTAAGGAGAGTTATTGTCACTCACGCATGCGCAGTTCGTACGTGCTCGGCTGAAGTCTTTGCGGTGTGTTCCAGTGCGACACACGGCCAATAGGCAGGAGAACTCGTCGATGGAACTGTCGGTGTCGGGTGTCGGCGAGTTCTCTGGTGACTGCCTGGTGTGTCAGGGCCTTTACGGTTAGGAGCCGTCGGCTCCTCTGAGTCCCCACGAGTCTGCAGGAAGTTTCACTGATCCGCGTCCCCTCCCCTGAGCCAAACGATCACTTCTGGCAGCTATCCTACTTGCTAAAGGGTAGATGGACTGGGGTACGTTGTAATGTGATTTTACATGTTATAAAGAGAGTAGCGAGTGACGCAATTTATAGTTTTAATTTGTACGTCACACCAAGTGTGGGACTCAAAGGACTCGGGTTAATGGAGAGGGGAGACTCGTCACGACCAGCTCATTTCTAGGATCCGGGTTAATGGTCCGGATGAATCAAGACTCGCCCATCTCTACCCTGAGACACTTCACCCCAAATTGCTCCTGTGGGGATTGCCCACAGTACTGAATGTATGTAAGTCGCTTTGGATAAAATCATCTAACAAGTTAAATGTAATGTAATGTAATGCTGGACCCGGCAGATACTGTCTAAAATAAATGCTGCGGTGATGAAACGCCAAAACCACATCAAGGATTATTTCTGAAACAGTATGGAGCTCAAAGGCTTTCTCTCTTGCCGGTTATACCACAAGGTGAGTTCCTTTTTATTTCCTGCTTCTTCACACACATGCTCTCCAGTACAGGTTAGCTCTGAGTGTTAGCGATGCTAATGTAAACAAAGGCCATATTACATCCAAAACACGTCGGGCATTGATTCTGATAGCAACTTTCTGATAGGCCCGTGGGTGCCATCCGATATGACATAAATATCTTCATATCGGATGGCAAATCTGGATCAGCTCGTTGAAGCCCGTTTTCAGAGATTTGCGTACGGAGGAAAAGAGAGAGGGTTTTATTTTCTGACGCTGCGTGAGTTCCCTGACACACCGGGACACATAGTTATGTAGAAAAGACATACAAAAGTGCATTTGCATGATAGGTCCCCTTTAATAAACTTTTGTAAATGTTATTTAATATCGTTATTTTTGCAAAATCTATTTTATTTATTTATAGAAAACATTTCTATAAATTATATATTGTATAGGTTGATTAAAACAGCAACAAACGTTTAAGATGAGATAGAAAAGTAATTTTTTTAACATCTGTAATATTTATGTTATTTAATGCTCAGTTAGATTTCCAGTTTTCCCATTTTGTGACTTATTCTGCGAAACACACACAAAACGCACATTATTGATATTTGAAGGATTATTTATTATTATTACTTTAAAACATTGCGCGCACTTTGGATCCCCGCAACATATGTGAAAACTCACCAAATGTTGCACGTGCGTCAGAAGTGGTGAAAATTGCGATGTGTAATTGGTTCCGGAACTTTACGCAAAAAATTGCGCAAGCCACGCCCACTTCCGTTTTTTACGGAAACTCCCCCCACTTTAACTTTCACGTAAACGAACGAAACTCGCTACGTATATATAGGGTGCGGAGACGAACATACTTGGAGGGGTATACACAAAACGTTCAGGAAGTTGGCCTTTTTTAATTTGGCGTCCTCCGTACTTTAACAAACTCCTCCTAGGGACTTTATCCGTACGACTCCAAATTCGTCGAGACATGGACGACAAAACGATATCACAGAACTTTTTTTCTTTCGCACGGCATAGCCGTGATTTGGTGCCAAAGTTCGCGTTCGCTCGATGCTAGGCGATCCCTCACCATGGAATGCGATGATGTCATAACACCAACTGACATGCTCAGAACGCCACCAAACTTCACATGATGGTTAACACTGCGGCCTTGAACAGCTCTACGTCAAATCTGTTGTTACATAATGTGGCGTTACCATGGCAACGCATCCCTCGCCATAAAACACGATGTCGCTGTAACTCCAATGGACACGGTCCGTTCGTCCCCCAATCTTCACTTGTATATCACCGGTCAATGCCTCAACAGCTCTACATGAAATCTGAGATCTTACTGTTAAGGAATAATTCTTCTAGATATCTAACCTTTTACTCTGACATATGTTATCTCCTCTAAGGAAAGGCCTTGGTGCCATATGTGTTGTTGTCCCCAGTGTGAGACCGGTCAACTTGACTGGCACGTAGGGTAATTGTTGTGAGAACACTGAAGCATTTCTTTATCGGTGTTTGTGGGCTCTCGGATGTGAAATCCTTGAGGCCATGAGCGTTGGACGCAGATGATTCAGTGTTTAGTCTACTCCTTCAGAGATGTTGATTCTCTGTGAACCTGTTAAAAGGTCTAGCATAGAGAGAGGTTCTTCAGAATTGACGTGGCAACTCTACCGTGTGGTCAGAACCTCTGACTCTTTGATTTGTGATGTGAATCCTCCGGCCGAATACTCTGAATAAACCCATCAGTGTTTGACATCAAAGCTCCAACTCTCACCGTGTCTCCTTCCTGAGTCGGTGACTCCATGCATTACTACACAGAAGTTTCCTCCACAAATTGGCGTTGTCGGCAGGATACCAACATATCTTCAGAGACTGGTAAGTGTGATTTCAAATCTACATTTGGACATTGCCTTACCAGAATCTGTGATTGACGGTATCCTAAAATTATCTGTGAAGCTAAGCGGCTGCGTTTCGTTTTGGTTAATGAACATTTGGGGCTAGTAACCCCAGGGGATCATCCAGGGACTCTGTCCTGGCTGGTTCCCTCTGTGTGTGATGCTTGGACGTATGTGCCGTGCAGGCATACACGGAGATGTTTAAAAAAAAAACTTAATGAGGGCAGCAGTAAAGTGGAACTTCTGTGTGAAATCAAAATAGAGATTTGTAATGAACAAATCGCCGAGATTCCGGGGGTTTCAGCGGCCAACACTAGCAGTTAACTAAAGCAGCCATAGATATTACCCCCAGCGCCTCTAAAAAACACACGGCTCCAGCTGCTGCAGCTCCGGGGAATGTGTGTCAAATGCCTCCCCGTATCTGCATGAGCTGGTGAAGTGAACTCAGAGGGAGAAAATCACAGCTTTTGTCTATAGCTTTAACTCACACCACCGCCGTCTCTATTAAAAAAGAGACTGTTTAAAAGCACTCTCGTGGCTTGTGGCCATTTACGATGTGCTGGCAAGTGCGAGGTGCGTGCATTACCTGATGCGACAGGCACCCTACATTGCTGAGGAGCTGATGTCGGTCCGGGGGTGCATACATAAAATGATAGGCTAATTGATCATGGGTGGGCCGTGGTATGCAAGTGTAGAGCAAAACTGTGTTTCATCGTTGGGATGAGCATGATGGGAGGTGTGTAGGCTGGTCGAGTAGGACTACAGTTAACTGTGTGGTTTCGGATAGAAAGGGTAGAGGAAAAAAGTCTATGTGCCCCGATCGGGGGGGCATAGCACCACTAAAGCAGGGATAGTGGAGTCGCAAGAGGATAAGCTAGTTATTGCTCTTGGACGGTCTTCAGGCACCGATCTAAGGACTTGTGTACAAGGGTGGAGGTACGAGTCAAGGTACCCCACTGGGTTCCCATTGGGAGAGATCAAATAGTCCCTACCCCCTCTGAAACCTCTTTAATCCGGACTAAATTGAGCTGGATGAACTTTTGCTGTCACGCTGGTGTTTATTATGAGTTCATCATGTTTGTTTGTCTGATTGTTTGTATCAGGGGTCTATATTGGTTTGTCTAACCGCCGTCTTGTGCATGTTTTGTAACAACTAATAATGAATCAGTCCATAGCCAGGGTAAAATAAACTAAGCTTTAGTTAACTCACCAAAAGTAAATGACTGGAGAAAGATAAATAATATATAGTGTTTTGCAAAATTCTGGTAGTATAGATGTGCTGCAAAATGAAAATAAATAGCAAAAGAGTGTTTTATGTCCTGCATCTGAGTGTGCAGAGGAAATGTAAACAAGAAGCACACTGTTCAGGGTGTGCGCTGCATCTGAGTGTGCAGAGGAAATGTAAACAAGGAGCACACTGTTCAGGGTGTGCGCTGTAGGTGTAAGAAGAAGAGAAGATTATATTACTTTAAGAATACATTCTTAAATTGTATTGCTGGTATGTTAAGATATGTTTGTGACCTTTTATAAACCCTATGCCCCGTCCTGCACCCTGAGACCCTCAGAGGCATCACTGCTGGTCGTAAACAACCTGCTTGAGGAGGTCAGGGTGGCAAAATCTGTCTGCTGTTTTAGGTCAATATTGTATTATTTGTTTCATTTATTCTTAAATCTATGTATTGTTTGGTAATAATGAAAAAAAACGTAATGTATTGAACACATTCCGAAACAAAGCTGATAAGACAGAACTTGACTCAGACATAATACAAATTATTGTTGAAACCTTTTGCGCTGTTGCTGCAAAATGGAAACTTTGTTGATTGTCTATTCCAACTGGCCACTGGATTCAGATAATTAATATAAGTTGAAGTTTAATTACAGTTTTAAATATAGTTTAACATTCTTTATTAAACTGCTTCAAATGATTTCTCGTATCAACCAATTGGTCTCCATAGACATTACTACAATTCTAATAGTTGTTAAACTACTGACAAGTTCTCTGAAACCGAGTTTATGAACAAAAGAGTAAAGGTCGCTGGTTAAGCCAGGATCAATATATTTGTTGACGTTTTCATTACAGTGTGCATAATAAATGTGTTAAATGAATTGAGCAATTCTTTAAAAAGTATAATGTTGCAATCTCTTTACAATAAGTAATTACAGTTAACAAAGAAATAGAGGTTGTTTTCCAAGGGCCTCTCCTTCACAGCCCTACACTTTAAATCATGAGACTTTCAAATCATAACAGACAGAGATCGGTATCACTTTGTGTTGCAAGCCAAATCCATGTAAAGGTTCTACTTGAGCCCAATTTAAATACCATAAAGAAAGTATTGAACCCAGCTCAAGCTAAATGTCAAATGTATTTAATTAATGTACAAGTGTTTTGATTTATTTCAAATGTTCTAATCTCAGCTTCTTTCGAGTTCAGTCGAAGCAACAAATTGTTTCTCATAACATTCTCACTGCTGTCCCAAATGTTTTAACCTTGAGCAGACAAGCTGTTCACACACACACACACACACACACACACACACACACACACACACACACACACACACACTTTGGATAAGTAGTCACCTTATCCACATTGTAAATTGTTGCTTTCTTTAAAGTTATTAGTAATTTAAGATTAATTATTAAATTAAATGTGGTACATAAGATAAAATAAATAAAATAACTTGACTTGATCATTTTGTTCACAACATTAGACCTGTCCTCTAATCTCTACTAGAATAAGATAAGTGTGCATGTTTGGATGTTTTAACACTCCTGTAATGTACCTAATCTTGATATCCTTTTCATTACAGAGCTGGGAAAATGGTGTATTGATTAGATTCTGATCCGTGCAAGTCCAATTTTAACTGACTTTAGTTCTAATGTTAATGTTAATTTGACTTCAACCCATAAGTAATTAAGTAAATTAACTCTAAATGTCACATGATGATGGATTAGGGTTCCACATTTCTTCCACTAATTTGTTTTACAATTAGACCAAAGGTAAAGAGAGACATTGATGACCTTGTGTCCCTTTTGTTAGTACGTGGTTCCATTTTGTCTATGGCCTTGGACGGCTTCACTAAAAGTCACCCAGTTCTGCCCTGCTGCAGTCCGGCTGAGTGCAGTCACAGAGATGCTATGGCTGCTCTACATGACATTAATGGTCTGGTCTGAATGGACACCATTTCCTGCTCCCAGAGAGAATGACACTCCTCAAACTGAACATTACAGCTGTTGATACTGTCTCACATGGGTCTGCTCCCCCCCACTGAGCCATGAACTGAAAGCATGACATCTGCTATGAACACTTGGAAGCCTCCCTGTCACACCAGCACCAACCCTTGGGTCAGTCAGATGAGACTAACGGCTTCACTTAGGGCATTTGGTTCAGATACATGACTCTCGTTACCGCAGAGTGGGTTGTTTTTAAGGCTATTCATACTGCTATGCAGAGGATGCCTGTAAGTTGGCGAGCTGGTAAAAGCCCCTACTATTGTTTCAAATAGGCCTAATGTCAGGGGTCTCTTAATGTCTAGTTCTACATGTATTCACATTATATAGACAATGTTTCCACCTGGTAAAACTAAAGGCTGCACAAAACTCAGGCTACAATACAACCATTCTGTTCTGCTCTAACGATTCAATATATAGATTCTACATCAAAACAATTAGCTTTTATTGTTTCCAATGATAACGTCACCTTCAGTGGAGGAATGCAAACCTGTTTTAAAATGTAAGGTTTTGATTTTGTTTGACATTTCTCAGTAATGACACCCTCAGACACCCAATATCATTCATGCTATGCCATCAGTAATAACTCAGATGTTAAAGGGATGAAACTTTTCCTCCCAAATCAGATATGCTTTGTTTTTCAACAAATGTATCAATTTCCTGCGTAATATATGTTTCTCACAATGGTTTTTTGTAAGCTGCACACAGGTGATACTGAGTCTTCTCGATTAATAGATTATAAACTATACCATGTTTAAATAGACTCCTAAGTTATTATTTCATATGTACCATATGTAAGAAAAGGGAGGGAAGAGTCAATTATATTGAGTAATTGATTTTATATTGGGTAATTTATTTCTCAAACCTATGTTTTATGGAAGAGACAAAATATTTCTGATAAACTAATATTTTATCAAAAGGTAAATGGTGAATTAATATGCATTTAGAATCATTGAGAAGGGGTTATATCCACAGGGACAAGCTCACTTTTAACGTACAATAACATTTCTCTGCTAAGGACTGATGAGTATATGATTCTTGCATGTTCAATGACTAACACAAACCTTCAAAATGATAATGTGCATGTGTCAGGAAGGCTCCCAAATAATTCTGAGGGGCCTATCCTATTTTTGTAATTAAATGATAATGTGCTAATCCATTACTTTGAGTTGTCTTCACTCAGAAAACCATCCCTATCAAGTGTTAACCCAATAACTAGGACAGCTCTCAAGGCCAAGGGTCAGAGAGAGAGGGTCACACTCTCCGGGTGCAGAGAGCACCCCCAGCCACGTGCAAGGAAGCACAAGGTCGTTCGAGATGGGACGCTTCTCTTCACCTTTCTGATAAGATGGGATGCTTCTCTTCACCTTTCTGATAAGATGGGGTGCTTCTCTTCATCTTTCTGATAAGATGGGGTGCTTCTCTTCACCTTTCTGATAAGATGGGATGCTTCTCTTCACCTTTCTGATAAGATGGGGTGCTTCTCTTCACCTTTCTGATAAGATGGGATGCTTCTCTTCACCTTTCTGATAAGATGGGGTGCTTCTCTTCATCTTTCTGATAAGATGGGGTGCTTCTCTTCACCTTTCTGATAAGATGGGGTGCTTCTCTTCACCTTTCTGATAAGATGGGGTGCTTCTCTTCACCTTTCTGATAAGATGGGATGCTTCTCTTCACCTTTCTGCTGAGAGGGGGTTCTTCTCTTCATCTTTCTGCTCGGTGGGCTCTAGCAGACAACCCTGCAGGACGAGCGAGGGCTTCAGAGGCTTCTATAATACAATGTTCCATGTTTCTTGGAGGAGTTTGATGTCTTCCTAACCTCTCCCATCACGGGGGGGACACCTGGATGCATCAGGAATACGCAGTTGTACTCAAGCAGATAGCAGAAGGAATACCGGCAGATGAGCCTCCGTCTCACTGGGGGGTCAGCTACAGTGCTCACTGAATGAGCCACACAAAAGCAGAGCAATTGGGGGGGGTTGAAATATGGCGCTCTGATGAAGAAGAGTTTGAGCCAATCAGCACCTCAGTGCTAATCTACAGTAACAGGATGCCTTTACACACCAGACACTCGGTGTCATAAAGGGAGGAGGAGAACGAGTCAGGAAGCCTGACGGACATGTTCTTCCAGCTCTCGTACAAAGATGAACTTTGAATTGAATGACCAGATGTTTAAAGATGTACAATTAATGATTGTTTTTTATATTTCCAATGACCAGACATGTGTTAAATAGTGGTGATAAATATATTTAGTCAGATCAGATTAGATTTTCACACTAAACAAAATTAATAAATAAATATTCTCAGATTATAAGGTATTGAAGAATAAGGTATTTCTAATATTATAACAGATAATGTTAATATCCTTAATCATCCAGCACTCAGGCTTAACAACACAACTCTGTAATGTATTACCCATGCACAGACAGACATAAAATGATGTTTCAAGTACTAGATTAATTTCAGTTTTGGCCCAAAACAAATATTTATAATAATTCATATAACAATTATGTAGCATATTTGATCCTCAAATTAGAGAATTATAATTTAAAGAAATTGATATTCTATATTCAACATTAGATAAACACAGAAGAACCCTTTCCAAGTACCATAAGTAGATGTTCAGGTAAGTATGGCTAATAAGAATAATTGATAGACTTAATTTGGTACAGATCAGTTGTAGCATTTACAAATGTATGAATTAAAGTTTTAAGAATGTTTAATTTTTCCCTTTCAGGTTGTTACACTACACGACAAATATCTGACTTTTCCTTTTCAGATTTTGAACAATGTATTTGATTAAAATGAAGGTATTGATTTTTCTAAGACTAAGTGCCTTACTCTTGACTAAAGCGTAATGAAGTAAACGTAAAGTAATCCTAAAATTGAGGACACTGCAACTTTGTGGATTACAGATTGATCAAATCACCACTGTGAATGTTATGCCTTAGCTGGATCTCTTATGATCCTAAGTTTTAAATGCTTTTGACTAGTGATTGCCTTAAAGCAAATCTTTAAGCTGTTTCTGGTTTTGATTTTATAGTTTGATAAATGACATTAACTAATGGTTTAAATGATAAAAGATATTAGTTTAAAACAAATATTTTGCTATTATGTATCTGTGTTTTATGTGTGTTCATTATTATGCTTTTGACAAAAGATGCTCCAAACACTGATGAGAGATAATTGTTCCTATTATGATTGCCTGTATCAATCACTGTGATTGAATGTTTCAATCTTACTCTACTTTGTGATGTAATTGAATGTAAGGTGAGACCACACTCGAATCTGAAGACGCCTATTGATTTAAGTATTGACCAGAATTATTAGACTAATGTTTTAAGGTTATCAAAAATGATAAAAAGAGAGGAACTGTTAAGGAATAATTCTTCTAGATATCTAACCTTTTACTCTGACATATGTTATCTCCTCTAAGGAAAGGCCTTGGTGCCATATGTGTTGTTGTCCCCAGTGTGAGACCGGTCAACTTGACTGGCACGTAGGGTAATTGTTGTGAGAACACTGAAGCATTTCTTTATCGGTGTTTGTGGGCTCTCGGATGTGAAATCCTTGAGGCCATGAGCGTTGGACGCAGATGATTCAGTGTTTAGTCTACTCCTTCAGAGATGTTGATTCTCTGTGAACCTGTTAAAAGGTCTAGCATAGAGAGAGGTTCTTCAGAATTGACGTGGCAACTCTACCGTGTGGTCAGAACCTCTGACTCTTTGATTTGTGATGTGAATCCTCCGGCCGAATACTCTGAATAAACCCATCAGTGTTTGACATCAAAGCTCCAACTCTCACCGTGTCTCCTTCCTGAGTCGGTGACTCCATGCATTACTACACAGAAGTTTCCTCCACACTTACCATATGCCGTTTCCATGGCAATGCATCCCTCGCCAAAAAACACGATGTAACTGTAACTGAATGGAAAATCGTCCAAACGACACCAGACTTCAGATGACAGTTAATGGTCCGGCCCTCAACACCTCAATATGACAATAGTGAGTTTTCCTCAAATGCCGTTGCCATGGTAACACAATGCTCGCCATGAAACACGGTTTTCTCATAACTCCATTGAACATACTCCAAACGTCCCAAAACTTCACAGGTTTGATAACGATGCAGCCCTCAACACATTTAGGCGTATTATGGGGTGTCATCAAATTTCGTTGCCATGGCGACAGATCACTCGACATGAAACACAATGTTTATGATACTGCTGTAACTCCTAAAGACATTGTCCGATCACCCTGAAACTTCCCACGTTTGCAAAAAACACCTGCGTGACACGTCGACGTGCGGACAACAGCCTGCGGAGCGTCGAAGACCCACTCAGCGCTGCTTGCAGCTTTAATTATTATTACGTTTCCCTCTAGCCTCTGAAATGTGAAGTTATTGACGTCAGACTAAAAAAGCTGATGGAAAATGATTCAGTTCCTCAAAAACAAATTAAAAGCCATAAAGAAGTGATGATGAATCCCTCCTCCTCATCGTCAGTCTGACCACAGTCTGCAGCTGCTGCTGCACTTTTGATCAAAAAGCTGCTAAATCAACAGTTTCACAGTCAGTGACACACAGTCAGTGACACACACACACACACACACACACACACACACACACACACACACACACACACACACACACACACACACACACACACACACACACACACACACACACACACACACACGCACACACACACACACTCAGACGCAGGATAGGAAGCGCCTTCACTTCACTTCGTCTGATGGACACTGAAGTTGATGACGCTCAGACGAGGCTGCTACTGATGAAGCTCACGGCTAACAGTTCAGTAAGTGGAGCTGTGATTGGTTGACGTTGTTGATTGTTGTTGTCGCAGAAACACTTGAGTTGATGAACGTGTGATTGTTTAAAGCTGGGAAACAAGATGGCCTCCTAGCTGTGTGAGCAGAGAGTGCAGGTTAGTTTAAAGAGTTCCCTGTGAGGAGGAAGAGGAGTTCAGGCTGATGGGGGTCAGTCTGTCAGGACGGCTACTGATGTGGAGGGGGAGGAAGCAGGCAGGCACTAGGACCCAGCAGCCATCAGAGAGCTCACCTGGGCCTTTGTTCCTGAAACACCTGAGAAACTCTGGCTGCGTTTCATTGGTCGATCAACACGCCCTCCTGACCCCCCCCTCAGGAACTCTGATCTAAAGTCTAAACAGTGACATTCAAACGTCTTAATGCAGTATTCTCACCTTGTTACATGTGTCCTGATAATGAAGAAGTGTACTTGTGTACTTTTGTAACTTTACTATGTGTAAAGTTACAAAATGTACTTACAGACAATATCTGTGTCTGATGGCATTCGAATATATTCTATAAACTGTAATTTAACGGGAACTGTTTCACTACTTTAGCTGACAGGCTTTCAACATATTTCTAAAGTTTCTCTGTTTTCACAGAGCACATTAAGGTTTTAGTTTCTGATGAAACTGGGACTCTTTCTCTATTGTAGTCTTCTCTTCAGGTGTTCTGTGTTAAACACCAGCTGAGAAAAATACATGTTGTTTCTTAGTGTTCACTGTAAAAAAATTAATCTCAAGTCTAAAAAAAGGTGTGTTCAATTCAGTCGGGAAGCTCAAATATGGAAGAGGAGGCGGAGGAGGAGCAGGAGGAGGAGGAGGAGGAGGAGTTTAACAGGAAACAGGTAAAGGGAGGACCTCCAGTGGTCACTCTGAGGAACTACAGCTGGTTTCTGGTTTCCCACAGACTCAGGACAACAAGCAGCCTCTTCTTTTTATCACAAACCACTATTGTTACAATTATTAAAGGAACAAGAATAATAGAGAACATCAATTTCTTGTTCTTTTTTAAATAATCAATAACTTTATTTTCTCCATCTTTATTTTTTACCCTCCAAATCTTCTGCTCTGAACTCCGAAGTTTCCTGTTGGCTGTTTAAAATGTATGAACCTCTAAAACAGAGGAAGATTTGAAGGCTTGCTGAGCTCTTCACAGTCCGTCCAATAGAAGAGATCTGCATAGAAAGACCAAGTATAATCCACATGAAGGATATTCCTGAAGTCTTCAAACCGTCCTGAAGACCACAGAGCATTGAGAGGGTCTTTAAGACGCTGCAGCTCAAAGAGCCAACAACATGGAAACTGTCTCATGAGTGTGTTTAGTTTTGAGGTGTGTGAGCTCTGTGTCCTGATGAGATCATGTGTGATTCTCCAGCAGGTGGTTGTGTGTGTGTGAAGGTGTGAGCTCTGCTATGAATCCCTGTGAGGACACTGAACCTGCTCTGAGTGGGGACCCTGAACGCCTCACCAAAGCTCAGAGGTGAGATGAAGACCACTGACTGTCCTCTTCTCCAGAGCTCAGCAGGCATTATTCACACTCAAAGCTCTGTGTGTGTGTTGTGTTGAAGCCCAGAGCAGCAGCATGGACCTGGACCTGGACCTGGACCTGGACCTGGACCTGGACCCAGCTGTTTGTCCATGAAGAGTGACCGGTCTATAGATGAACCAACATATTTTAAAGGCCGCCCTTCAGAGACAGAGTAAGTGGAAATCATGTGACTTCATTATATCAGCAGCAGTAGAAAACATGTTGTTAGAACAGAGACTTCTTATTAAAGCTGAGGGAGGGACTAAGGTTTAACGTGTCAGACTGGCTCAATAAAAGAAGCCTTCTATACCATTGCAGGTAGCATATTTAAAGCAATATTTAAACAATAAATACAGCTCAATTTTTCCGCAAACTAAAGTTATGTTCCATCATTATGGTTCAGGTTCGGACCGTAATGCTTGAGAATGAATATATTACTTCTATATACTATATATATTAAATACATTTACTCCATTAAAACTAAGGTAATGCTATTTTCAAAAGCCAAAAAGACACCGGAGACAACTTTGGATATTGTTACTACGCAAGGACAAGTACTCGAAGTGGTTACCTGTTATAAATACCTTGGTATCTGGCTTGATGATTGACTCTCTTTTAAACTTCAGGTCAATAATCTGCTTAGAAAGCTGAGAGTGAAGCTAGGTTTCTTTTTCAGAAACAAGTCCTGTTTCTCACTTGAGGCCAGGAAAAGTCTCTGTGACCTTTTTACCTGTGCTGGACTATAGTGATCTGATCTATATGAATGCACCTGCCCATTACCTGATCAAGTTAGATGCTGCGTATCACAGTGCACTGAGATTTGTTACTAACTGTAAAGCACTTACTCATCACTGTACCCTGTATGCCAGGGCAGGTCTGCCTTCACTAACTGTACGGAGACTCAGTCACTGGTACATGTTTATCTATAAAGCCATGTTGGGTAAACTACCACCTTATATCTGCTCACTGATCTCACAGAGAGTCGCAAGTAGCTATTGCCTGAGATCCCAGGATGTGTTTTTATTACATGTACCAAGTGCTAGGACTGTTTTAGGCACAACAACTTTTGGAATGGCATGGAACACTGTGCAAAACATATTGAAAATGAGCATTTTGGTTCCCCTGCATCATTTTAAAGCACAGATTGATGAATTGGTATTTGATACTCCTGGTACCTGTCTTTGTGAATACGTTTGTAATTTGTACCCCTGTCATTATGTTGTATGTGTCCTTTTTGTTTTCTGTTACATGTGTAACCAATGTGCGGCAGGTCTCCCTTGTAAAAGAGATCGTTGATCTCAATGGGATTTTTTACCTGGATAAATAATGGCTACAAACAAACAAAGAGGTCGTACAGGATTACCAAGTATTCTGATGAAACAGGTTAAATATGTCCCTATTGTCTCTGAGAAAATCACGCAGGTACTTTCTTATGAATACGTGGGTGTCCTGGCAGACCCTCTTCTGTTCTAGAAAGACCACAGAGAATATATCTGCAATAGGACAGAACAAATAATAGAGAGCAGAGAGTAGATACATTTTCGTTTTATTTACAGTTCTGTAATACAGTACATGTGTTTGTCCACCTCTTTAAAATCAAAACTGCTCCACCAGCCTTTCAGAGAATCTGCTCAAAGGTCGTAGGTCAACATTTGAGAGCCTCTCTGAATCAGCCTACCATCACAACCTTTAGAGGCGGGCCAACCACATTATCTCTGACCCCAACCATGAATATGTAATGAGTTCAATCCCAGGTCAGATGAACATGGTGTCTTCAGTGACTGTGTTGTTATGGTAAATATCTGAAGATAGAAATGATCTTAATCTGGCATAAATCATCCCTTCTTTGAGATTAATGTATTTATATGCATGGTCCCTGTTTATTAAACCCATGATAATATGAATAGTATTTAAGACCATTGTGATGGTCCAGATTCCTAACTGTTTCTTTCTCATGTTTCAGGAGGAGGCTGGAGGAACCTGAACCCAGCTGTGTGTCCATGAAGAGTGACTGGTCTATGGACAAACCTATTTGCTTCAAAGATGGACAACACTCTGTTGGTCAAAGGTGAGGATTGAAAGTTGATAACCCCCTTCAGGGTACCTGCTGCTCTGGTTTCAGGTTTTATTGACCCAGCTAAGAAAGTGTGGCTCTGTTGAATTTTCTTGGTGAGACACTTCTCTGGTTCCTTTATAATAAAAGCAGCTTTGAGCATTTATAAGGCGTATCAGGTTTTAAAGCTTCATGCACCATAAACACCGTGACAAACTCCTCGTATGTGTGAACCAACTTGGCAATAAACCTGTTTCTGAATCAGATGAAGGTTTCTTTTAATAAAGAAATAAGGGTCTTGTTTACCTTCAGTGTTTCTCATCTGAGTTTAACATTCATTTCTTTCCTGATGAACATTAGTAAAGCTGGAGTTTTGTAATCCTGCAGTTTGCATCCAAAGGGAGAGTAACTCAACTGTGTGGACTCCAGGTTATGATTATCTCTGTGTGAATACATACCTGTGTGTTTGCCATGGTTCCTCGTCAGTTGGAGGTCAATGTTTCCCTGTATTTGCAGCAGTTTTTGCTTCTCATTTCTAAAATGTGTAATTGCTTTGTTGTGTTTTGCTCTTCACCTGGTGCTCTATTAAACAATTAAACGGCTCATTGATCAAATTAAATTAATGTAATTGTTAAACCTTAAACAAAGATTACAATCACTGATTACTTTCATTTTGGTGCGTGGCACTTCTTAGTGTTTAGTGTTGCTGATAGTCAAGGATGAGAGATATTACTTCCCTTTAACCGTTATAGCAATGAATGTGTCTATAAAATGTTATTTTGAGGTTTTAGTTTAAAAAAGAAATTGGCAATAACTTCTACTGCTGCTAAAGTCGGTACTCCGTGCGAGGCCCAGACAAATCCAATTGAACCTTTCTCCTGTTGCTCACACATGCACCTGATCCACATTTCCATCACCACTGAAGCATATCAGAGAGGTAATGTGAGTTATTCCTTCATGATTCCTCACAGAGAGGACCAGCAGAGCTCAGAGGTTTCCAGAGGTCAGTCTGCCCAGCAGCATCAGACACAGCTGGACTCCACATTTATGGTCTGTACATGTTCTACAACTACTTTACATCTGTTCTGCTCACAGTCAACTCCAAGATGCACTTTTTAGATCAGTGGATTGTCAGTCTGTCCAACATGGATCTAATGTTTGGTGCCTTTAGTTTGATTGTGTTGTTCATGTATTCTGTTCCAGCTGCTGGAGGAGAACATCATCACTTTTGTGAAGAACGAGCTGAAGAAGATCCAGAAGGCTCTGACTTCAGATTACCCAGAATGCTTAGAGAGTCAGAGGGAGGATGAGGAGGTGTTGGACGGTGAGGATGAAGAGCAGAGGAGGAGCAGCAGAGAGGCATTTCTGAACATCACACTGCACTTCCTGAGGAGCATGAAGCAGGAGGAGCTGGCTGAGCGTCTGCAGAGCAGTAAGAGGGTTTCTATAAAGATTTAACAAGCTGGATAAATGTTGACTAATGTCTCAAGAGAACAAAGTATACTCAGATCCTCATTCTTTAAGATTTCCTTTGAATCATTGATCTGCTTTGTTGTGTTTTTATTCAGGACTAATTTCTGGAGTGTGTCAGCGTAAACTTAAGTCTAACCTGAAGGAGAGGTTCCAGTGTGTGTTTGAGGGCATTGCTAAAGCAGGAAACCCAACCCTTCTGAACCAGATCTACACAGAGCTCTACATCACAGAGGGGGGGTCTGCAGAGGTCAATGATGAACATGAGGTCAGACAGATTGAAACAGCATCCAGGAAACCAGACAGACCAGAAACAACCATCAGACGAGAAGACCTCTTTAAAGCCTCACCTGGAAGAGATGCACCAATCAGAGCAGTGATGACAAAGGGCGTGGCTGGCATTGGGAAAACAGTCTTAACACAGAAGTTCACTCTGGACTGGGCTGAAGGCAAAGCCAACCAGGACATCCAGTTCATATTTCCATTCACCTTCAGAGAGCTGAATGTGGTGAGAGAGAACAAGTACAGCTTGGTGGAACTTGTTCATCACTTCTTCTCTGAAACCAGAGACGCAGGAATCTGCAGGTTTGATCAGTTCTCGGTCGTGTTCATCTTTGACGGTCTGGATGAGTGTCGACTTCCTCTGGACTTCCACAACACTGAGATCCTGACTGATGTCACAGAGTCCACCTCAGTGGATGTGCTGCTGACAAACCTCATCAGGGGGAAGCTGCTTCCCTCTGCTCGCCTCTGGATAACCACACGACCTGCAGCAGCCAATCAGATCCCTCCTGAGTGTGTGGACATGGTGACAGAGGTCCGAGGGTTCACTGACCCACAGAAGGAGGAGTACTTCAGGAAGAGATTCAGAGATCAGGAGCAGGCCGGCACCATCATCTCCCACATCAAGACCTCACAAAGCCTCCACATCATGTGCCACATCCCAGTCTTCTGCTGGATCTCTGCTACAGTTCTGGAGGAGGTGTTGAAAACCAGAGAGGGAGGAGAGCTGCCCAAGACCCTGACTGAGATGTACATCCACTTCCTGGTGGTTCAGTCCAAAGTGAAGAGCATCAAGTATGATGGAGGAGCTGAGACAGATCCACACTGGAGTCCAGAGAGCAGGAAGATGATCAAGTCTCTGGGGAAACTGGCTTTTGAGCAGCTGCAGAAAGGCAACCTGATCTTCTATGAGTCCGACCTGACAGAGTGTGGCATCGATATCAGAGCAGCTTCAGTGTACTCAGGAGTGTTCACACAGGTCTTTAGAGAGGAGAGAGGACTGTACCAGAAGGACAAGGTGTTCTGCTTCGTCCATCTGAGCGTTCAGGAGTTTCTGGCTGCTCTTCATGTCCATCTGACCTTCATCAACTCTGGAGTCAACCTGCTGGCAGAAGAACCAACAACCTCCATGCTGCCTAAAGTCTTCAGAGCAAAACCTCAACTCACACATCTCTACCAGAGTGCTGTGGACCAGGCCTTACAGAGTCCAAACGGACACCTGGACTTGTTCCTCCGGTTCCTCCTTGGTCTTTCACTGCAGACCAATCAGACTCTCCTACCAAGCCTGCTTACACAGACAGGAAGTAGCTCAGAGACCAACAAGAAAACAGTCCAGTACATCAAGAAGAAGATGGATGAGGATCTGTCTCCAGAGAGAAGCATCAACCTGTTCCACTGTCTGAATGAACTGAATGATGGTTCTCTAGTGGAGCAGATCCAACAGTCCCTGAGTTCAGGACGTCTCTCCACAGATAATATGTCTCCTGCTCAGTGGTCAGCTCTGGTCTTCATCTTACTGTCATCAGGAGAAGATCTGGACGTGTTTGACCTGAAGAAATACTCTGCTTCAGAGGAGGCTCTTCTGAGGCTGCTGCCAGTGGTCAAAGCCTCCAGGAAGGCTCTGTAAGTACAGACATATTCAGATTCATACATCATGACTTAAATATTCTGCTCATTATTTTAACATATTACATTTCTTTCCTTTATCAGACTGAGTGGCTGTAACCTGTCAGAGAGAAGCTGTGAAGCTCTGTCCTCAGTCCTCAGCTCCCAGTCCTCTAGGCTGAGAGAGCTGGACCTGAGTAACAACAACCTGCAGGATTCAGGAGTGAAGCTGCTGTCTGCTGGACTGGAGAGTCCACACTGTACTCTGGAGACTCTCAGGTCAGATTAGTTATTTTTTCTTAAATTATTTTAAATTGTTATCTTTTTCACTCTGTATTCTTCACAACTGCTCTCTCTCTCTTTCTCTCATTCTGCTCGTTTACAATCTCCTTCTTTCTCTATCTCTTTTTAAACCAATTAGGTAGCAAAAAGCAAAATGTTCTTTTATATTAAACATTAATAAATAACAGTTGATGTAAAACACTCATCCTGTTAATCAGACGCTTGATTGGAAAAGCAATGATTAATGCCATCGTGGAGAAGAGACTACAGTATATCATAAAAATTGGCCCTACAGACGTTAAGCAGTAAACTGTTGTACATTTGTAATAAGGAATACTGTGCGATAAGGCAGTCATTAATGAACAAGAACACCATGAAGTTATTGTTTTGTTGTTGTTGTTGCTTATTATTTTCTCCTCAGACTGAGTGGCTGCAACCTGTCAGAGAGAAGCTGTGAAGCTCTGTCCTCAGTCCTCAGCTCCCAGTCCTCTAGTCTGAGAGATCTGGACCTGAGTAACAACAACCTGCAGGATTCAGGAGTGAAGCTGCTTTCTGTTGGACTGGAGAGTCCACACTGTACTCTGGAGACTCTCAGGTCAGGATTCCTCAAAGTTATTAAGCTACCTTTTAAATATATATACACGGAGGCGGCGTGTGGTGCAGTGGACTGGTGCGTTGGTGTTCGGATCAGGGGGTCACAGGTTCAAACCCCACTGCAGGCAGCATGTCGTTGTGTCCCTGAGACACTTCACCCTAAATTGCTCCTGTGGGGATTGCCCACAGTATTGAGTATGTAAGTCGCTTTGGATAAAAGCGTCTAACAAGTGACATGTAATGTAAAATAGATGTATATTGGGCTGCTAGTGCCCATCGAGGAAATAGGCATATACCAATGGGAGGGTTCATGATTCGATCCCCACTCCCTACAGTTAACATCTTGAAATGTTCTTGGGCATGATACTTAACCGCAAATTGCTCTTCGAGACATGGTATTGCAGTGTATGTTAGTCGCTTTAGTAAAAGCATGAGCTGAAATAACATGTATGAATACTGGATGATCTGGATTTCAGATTTTATTAGCCCCTTTTTGACCATAAAGCTCCAGGAACTAGAGAACCAGAGGAACTGAAGTGGGGGCATACATTCATTTTGTGTGTTTTTGTTTTGAAGAGTTTTCTACATTTACCGTACTCAAATAGTATTTTTTACCCAGTTGTTTTGTCCAATTTTTAGACGCTTTGTAACATTTTTAAGCATACTTTACAGTAGTTCTATTTAGCCTAGGACAGGGGTAGCCAACACGGTGCCCGCGGGCACTTAGTTGCCCGCGGGGCATATTCTAAAAATAGCTCGCCAAGGAAATCCAAAATGTATAAAATACACAAAACAAAAAAGGAAATGTAATTAAAAGAATCTACCCTATGCATAAACGAAACCTAAATCATAGCGAACTCTATCTACTTACTACAACTCTATATAACACCCCTCCTCCCCCCACCCCCACAATGAATATCAACCAATCACGTTTTTGCTTGATTTGCGGGACCAGCGTTGCAGTCGGGAAGAAAAGCAATGTGGGCCACATGTGTTGTATAGGCTGGCATGATAGGCTGTTCAATGGGGCTGATGTGTTGTGTACATTCTGCCAGAAGGAAAATCAGCGGGGAGGTGCCACATAGGACAGAGTGTTACTGTGTGTGTGTTGCAACTTGCATATATATTTATTGCACTTGACGCACACACGCATGGCGTAATTTCCACCTGGGACAGGGGGGAAATGTCCCCCGCTCTTTTCGAAATCCCGTTTGTGTCCCCCCACTTTACAAATATGTTTATTATTATTTTTTAACGCAAGCCGTCATCGCCACGGAGGAGCACACAGCCTCTGTGAGCGAGAGAGACAGAGGGAGAGAGAGAGAGCGAGCGAGAGAGCTAGGGAGAGAATACCTTTATCTATTTAATATAGATAAAGTAAGAAATCATTCCAATGTGTGCTATAGGACAGTAAAAAAAACAAAAAACAGTTTGAAAGGGGAGTGATTAGTAAAATAAGCATAAATAGAAAGAAAGAATGCTAACTCGGTAACATAAGATAAGAATAAACAAGTTTAAATGATTTGTTATTGGTTGTGATCATATTCTAAAGATGTTTGGATTATTGAAAAGTATACAGCTCCCTTTCACCTGAGTGTTGAGAGCTGTCCATCAATTCATGTTGCAAAGTGCACCAGATTGATGCATTTCACTTCAACATTAAAAATAATCTTCCTGGGGGTGCATGCCCCCCGACCCCCCTAGAGGAGGTGAGGTCCCCCCTAGAGGATGTGAGGTCCCCCCTGGAGGAGGTGAGGACCCCCCTAGAGGAGGTGAGGTCCCCCCTGGAGGAGGTGTGGACCCCCCTAGAGGAGGTGAGGCCCGTCCACCCCCAAATAAAGCAGGTTAAAATAATTAAATTGCATACATGTTCTTTTAGTAAACACTGAAAACAGGTCCCACAGACCCAAACAGCACACAAACGTTAAAGGTCAGCATATAATAATGTTAAAATGTGCCAAATATATACACTGAAAAAAGAAAAAAAAAAGAGGAGTAAAAGTAGCCCCCGACTTGTTTTATTTTTTAATAGTAGCCCTCACCCTAAAAAAGGTTGGTGACCCCTGGCCTAGGAAGACACACCATATGCATTCATTTTAGCAAATTGTTTGTACATTTGCTTTAAATTCAACTTCATGCAAAATGATCTCGATCAGTTCAAATAATTGCGTTTAGGGAATTACGTTATTAATACAACAGACCAAAGGTGACACATTGTTTCTCCTATATGTGGTTTTATGATAATTATGTTTGATTATTTTATTAATGCAAAGGATGAATGGAGAGGCTTTTATTTATATTTGTGTCCCTTCAGACTGAGTGGCTGTAAACTGTCAGAGAGAAGCTGTGAAGCTCTGTCCTCAGTCCTCAGCTCCCAGTCCTCTAGTCTGAGAGATCTGGACCTGAGTAACAACGACCTGCAGGATTCAGGAGTGAAGCTGCTGTCTGCTGGACAGGAGAGTCCACACTGTACTCTGGAGACTCTCAGGTCAGGATTCTTCAACATGTTAAACTCATAGCCAGTTAAATTGTGATTTACATTAATGATGGATAAACTCATAACCTTTTGTTGCATCTGCTTCAATAACATTTGTTATTGTTTTTTTACTCACTCTTGTTTGAACTTGTTTGTGTTCAGTCTGTCAGGCTGTCTGGTCACAGAGGAAGGCTGTGTTTCTCTGGCTTCAGCTCTGAGATCCAACCCCTCCCATCTGAGAGAGCTGGACCTGAGCTACAATGATCCAGGAGACTCAGGAGAGAAGCTGCTGTCTGCTGGACTGGAGGATCCTCTCTGGAGACTGGACGCCCTCAGGTATTATAAACATATACAGTGGAGGAAATAAGTATTTGATCCCCTGCAGATTGTTTAAGTTTGCCCAAACACAAATACATTAACAGTCTATCATTTTAATGGTAGGTTTATATAAACATTGAGAGTAAGAATATCAAAAAGAAAATCCAGAAATCTACATTATATAAAAGATAAAAATGTATTTGCTATATTTGATCAACAAACAAGGATTCTGGCTCCCACAGACCGGTTAAATAATTCATCTTCCTTCAAAAAAGTACTCCTAATATCAACTTGTTACCTGTATACAAGACACCTGTCCACAGAATCAATCAATCAGATTCCAACCTCTCCACCATGGGCGAGACTAAAGAGCTGTCTAAGGACCTCAAGGACAAGATTGTAAACCTGCACAAGGCTGGGATCGGCTTCAAGACCACCAGAAAGCAGCTTGGTGAGAAGGAGACCACTGTTGGTGCGATTATTCAGGAGAATAATGTGTGTGTTTCTAATTGGAAGAAAAACAAAATGAGCATCAATGGCCCTCAGTCGGGGGCTCCACACAAGATCTCTCCCCGTGGGGTATTGATGATCATGAGAAAGGTGAGGGATCAGCCAAGAACTACACCGAAGGAACTTGTTAATGATCTCAAAGCAGTTGGGACCACAGTCACCAAGAAAGCTATTGGTAACACACTACACCAGGAGTCGGCAACCTTTTTGATATGAAGTGCCATTCAAAAAAATAATTGTGATCAGTGTGCCAACGATCGAGAACTGTCAACGGGGGGGTGAAGAGCTCGAACCTTGTGAACTGTCAACAGGAGGGCGGGGGGAGCCTCGCAGCAGTGTCTGGACTTCTTTCACCTGTCAGCGCAACTTACATGATGCAGTTTAAACACATTTAAATAATTGGTTTACGCAGCATAATAATAATAATAATGCCGTTCTGTGATTCTCCAGAACACACAGATGGCCAGTCCGCCCCTGTGTAGCATATTATTTCGATGTGAGATGAGCAGATCGCCACTGGGCATCAGCCTCAAAACCTTCAGGATTTGGAGAGGATCTTCAGAGAGGAGTGGACCAAAATCCTTCCTGAGATGTTCACAAACCTGGAGACCAACTACAAGAAGCGTCTGACCTCTGTGTGACCTCTGTGTGTCCAACAAGGGTTTCTCCACCAAGAACTAACACATGTTCTGCAAGGGGATCAAATACTTATTTCACTCAGTTAAATGCAAATACATTTTTATCTTTTATATAATGTCTATTTCTGGATTTTCTTTTTGATATTCTTTCTCTCACTGTTTACATAAACCTCCCATTAAAATGACAGACTGGTCATTTCTTTGTGGGCAAATTTACACAATCTGCAGGGAATTAAATACTTATTTCCTCCACTGTGTGTATGCTAAGACAATAACATTGAAGGGAACTAAAGTCAGTGGATAAGACTCAGGCAGCAGCTCTGTGTTTACAGAGAAGACACGACAACAAGAAATACATCTTTATCATTTTAGATTCTGATCTCCATTTTAATGCTCATTTTAATTTGCTGACCAAAACTGCTTTTATCATTTTGGCAATATAGTCAGGGGGACATTTACTTAGTCGGCAAGTTTCACAAAATCCATCCCACAACATAAACCTACAGCAGAGACCATCCCACTCCTGATGGACACGATCTACACTGGCTCCTGTATCTGAATGGAGTCTGAAGTGCTTCTCCTATTTGTAAAGCACTAAATGGCCCCTCCCTCTTTTAAAAACAACTTCTGTGCATGAAAGATAGCTTAAGGTTTGAGAGTGATGTAATGTCCATGTTTCCATGCTGCTCTGACCCCCCCCCCCCCCCTCTTCTTTCAGGATGGAGCCTGGTGGAGTCCGATGGTTGAGACCCGGTCTGAGGAAGTGTGAGTGTGGTTTAATTTGATTCATGAAAACAAAGCAGCCACCATCTTGAAATATAACCTTCATCATCAAAGTGTCAATAAATGAACAGCTGATAGATTAATAACTGCTGCTGTTTCTCTCATCAGATTCCTGTGAACTCTCACTCGACACAAACACAGCACACAGAAACCTCAAACTGTCTGACAACAACAGGACGGTGACATGTGTGAAAGAGGAGGAGCCATATCCTGATCATCCAGAGAGGTTTGACTCCTGGCCTCAGCTGATGTGTAGAGAAGCTCTGAATGGTCGCTGTTACTGGGAGGTCGAGTGGAAAGGAAGGGTTTCTATATCAGTGACTTACAGAGGAATCAGCAGGAAAGGAGAGAGAGAGGACTGTGTGTTTGGAAGGAATGATCAGTCCTGGAGTCTGAGCTGCTCTGATGGTGGTTACTCTGTCTGGCACAATAAGAGAGAAACACACACCTCCTCCTCCTCCTCCTCCTCCTCCTCCTCCTCCTCCTCCTCCTCCTCCTCCTCCTCCTCCTCCTCTGGTAGAGTAGCAGTGTATCTGGATCATCCTGCTGGCTCTCTCTCCTTCTACAGAGTCTCCTCTGACACACTGATCCACCTCCACACCTCCAGAACCACATCCACTGAACCTCTTTATGCTGGGTTTGGGTTTGCAGTTTGGCCTGGTTCCTCAGTGTCTCTGTGTCCTCTGTAGGAGGAAGAGTCTCCTCCTTAAAACAATTAAATTAATAATAATAATAATAAGAAATACAAAAGTACAAACACTAAGATTAAAACAATTCAAATTAAATAAAAGATAGTTATAAAAATACAAATTAAATACATTTAAATAGAAAGACTTTTAAACAAATATTAAGGTGTTTTTATTTCGTTTTAAAGTGTAAAAGACAAATGTATGAATAAATATGGTAAAACATTACATAACAACTAATCATAATAAAATACATTAAAAATAAAGATTTTTAAAAAGTGGATGTACTTTGTGTTTTGGCCACTCAGTCGTGTACAAAGCTTTTCTGTTTGCTGCTTTAAGAAAGAGACAGAAACCAGTTTGTGGCTCAGTGGTTAGCGCAGATTCAAGATTCAAGGCTTTTATTGTCATGTGTGCATAGCTACCGTTTAGTTATGACAATGAAGATCTGAGGTCACAGGCTCCTCCCACAGAGCAACACAATAACACAGATATAAGAGTACAAGTAAATCAAATGAAATAGAATATAGTAGAAATAGTGCAGCCCATAACCAGTGCTGCTGTGTGAATGAGGGCTCAAACCCTGAGCCAGGTAAACAAACACGTACTGGACTCTGAATACAAATGAAATCTCTCTGGCCAGAACTACAGAAAAGGATAGGGGACACGTCTGCTCCCCCATGAAGTGGAAACTCTGTACAGATCTTAACCTCTGCCTAACGTTGGCAGTAACATCATGAACTTCTAATGTACTAAAGACTGGTGTTTATATGGTGTTTGTCCTCGGTTCCCCTCCTCGATTCCTCCGCTCGCATCTCCTGTGGGCGGGACTAAGACGCGAGGAAAGGAGTCGAGGAGAGGAGTCGAGGAGGGGAACATTAGAATTGAGAAAGGGCTATAGGTTTTGAAATATTATTGGGATAACAAGTAGAGGTCGTAGAGACAGGCTTTGATGCCCTCTGAGAGTCTTCATTCATAGGACTAGCTTTACGGGGCGGGATGAGTGTCTTCCTAGTTGGTTAAGTTAGAAAGATATTGACAGATCAATAACTCAAACACAATCGTCGTCTCTGAACAACCACAGTAAGGTAGACAACAAGCTATAACCCCTCTTTTCTATAAAAACAAGCCAATACACACCGTCCTCCGAGCTGCACAACTTCTATCTGAATGCAGGGACCGTCTACAAAGTGCAACACCGAACAATTATAATACACAAATATTCAATAATTTCCCTTCCCACACTTCTACAGCTTATACTACTACGTTTATATTGGAGTTTTTTTAATTATCAATAACCCCTCTGCTATTCAGTAAAGTGCTTCCAGTTCATGTTCACATGAATGGTCAAATTATTCAAATTAATCGTTCAAATTCACTGATAGGTTTAAAAATGTCGTGCAATTTAAGCTTTATTTCTTTTCAATTTATTTAGGATCTGTAAACAGTACCAGTTACTTCTACAATTTTGTATCGTCAGCTTGTTTAAAAAGTATACTGCTAGTTTTTTTAACCATAGTGTACTTACTATTTGTTTTTAGCTATTGTGTTTCTTTAATATTAATAACGTTTGCCTACTTTGTTATATTTTAATATACAGACTACTCTTTTGACTTTTTCTGCACTAAACTTCTGCTGTTGTAATTCTGTGAATCTCCCCTTTTCTGTCAAAAAGATTCATCCATACTTTTCAGACTACCGTCTGCACAAAATCGGAAACCCAGTTTTTGGGTGCACTCAGAAAAAAAACGGCTGTTGCAAATCCTGGAAGAATGTATCCGCTCACCAAGCACTCTGAGTGGGCCTTATTTTGTGCCTCAAGACCCCCCAGTCTGGTTCTCCAAATACTTTAAGTTTGACAAAGTGACCCATGGAGGAATGCAAGGGCACTTTGCAGGGGACTCTACCCGATTTTGATGCACTATTTTGGGTCACATTTTTTACATTTTCACCCTATTCCCTGGTTCTCCAAATACTTTAAGTTTGACATTTTGACCCATGGAGGAATGCAAGGGCACTTTGCAGGGGACTCTACCCGAATTTGAAGCACTATTTTGTGGCACAATTTTTCCATTTTGACCCCTTTGCCTGGTTCTCACAAAAGTTGAGTTTGATGATTTTGCCCATGGAGGAATGTCAGGGGAGTCCACGGGGGACTCTTGCGGGGTCATGAGGCACTATTTTGGGATAGTTTTCTCAATTTAAACACGGACTGGAGATGGCTCGGACCCTTCTAGTGACCCTGGAGGATATGATCGAGAGATGACATACTGTCTTGCGGGGTCATGATGCACTATATTGGGACACAATTTTCTCATTTTGACCCCTTTTCCTGGTTCTCACAAAAGTTGACTCTGATTATTTTGCCCATGGAGGAATGCCAGTGGAGTCGACAGGGGACTCCTGCGGGGTTCTTCAGAGCACTACTAAGCAAAGCTATGCATGAGAGGTGCCTGCGATGGTGGGTGTAATATGCTGGCTTTTTTGATTCCCGTGTTGCTCTTAAAGCCTGTATGGATCAACTCTCCTCTATTTTCTTCTCCAGCCCCGCGGTACTCCACACTGGCGCCGGGTTACGAGCCAGTATGGAACTCATTTGCTGGGTGAGTACCATGAATTTTAGAAGCCTCGGATATGAGTGTTGGCCTGGTTCTTCGGGGCACTCTTCAACTCAGTGTTGAGATGGTTTGGAGTCGGAGCCCCCCTTCTCCGGGTAATTTGAATTTACCCAATGGTGTTGAACGCAGATGGAGCCTCCCATCTAAACGAAAAGCCTTCCTTTCAATCAATTTTGATCTATTTAAATCTTCTTGTGTCTCCACAGGCAATACTGACTTCAGTTGAAGTTGAAGATGAAGACCGAATGCCCGCTGTGTCACATGCAGTACCGCACTCTCCCCAGACACTTGGTGGTCCGGCACCATGTTCACAACCCACAGGAACGCAACATTCTACTACGCATGGCACACGGGAGAATCAACATTCGCACCGTGCCCTGTACTGTGGTTGGTTGTGGATACCATAGCACCAGTCTGGACCGGCATATAAACTGTGACCACCCGGAGCTCAGCCAACCAGAAGCAGACTTGTTGATGAAGTCAGTAAAACACAGCACGGGGCTTAAACTGCTGAGGGAGCTTCGGGAGGTTGACCCCCCAACACAAATGATAACGACACTGGATGTCGACTATGGTGCAAATGAGGAACACCCAGACTGCTTTCCAGGGGAAGTTGACCTCGAAGTCGATGAACACAGACAGCTAAGGCTGGCTAACGTGGCACTGGTGGCTCAAAATGACTCCCTCGAGAAAGAGGTGCATACTCTAAGACGTAAGATGAAGCAGTGGAAGGCTGAAAGTGTCAAGAGGGACCTCCGTAAGTCCTTGGAGAGTCCACCAGCTGAAATAATTCCACTCCAGCAGCCAGAAACGTCAGCTTCCTCTGGAAAAAGAGCCTCAGTCAACACAGGCAGACGCACCCCCACCCCCTTGGTTGAATCAAGCGAGCGTCAATCCAGAGACGCTGGTGATGAAGACTCTCGGGGTGAAAGATTACGGAGACCAATGTCAGCCCCCCCCAGTGTAAACATACTAGAGTCGTCTGAAGCGTCTCGGCGGAGAGACACCGAGCCGAGTTCCTCGGGGGTGAAGTGCACAAAGAAGAGGAAGCACACATCACAGGAGCATGGTGTCGTCTCTAAGACGGCCCGTGATGAGGGTCAAGGTCGTGTGGGAACCAGACGAATATCAGCGACACCACGTCCAACAAGCAGAAGTTCTCCAGTCGCCACATGCAGATATACCCCTGGATTGCTCGAAGCTATGAAGGACACCGCTGTGAACGCCACGGGGGCCAAAATGGCAAAAAATGATGGGCGGAAGGGGGACCGGGAGGAATCGGAGCACCGGGATGATAGGGCCATGGCTGAAATTGATGTGCCGGAGATGGCGGAAGAAGTCACAGAGTTCCTCATGGGGCATACGCTGAGTGGCCAACACAGCGATGGGGGAACTATCCAAAGCACACAGGACAGTGCAGCACTTCCAGTGACACAGCCCAAGGTCATCAACAACCGCCTACATAGTAGGTTCTCTAAACCTGCATCCGATCCTAGTGGGCAATCTTCCTCCACCAGCAGGAAATGTGTCACCTCCTCCCCTACCCCTGAAATGCCTGTGAGCAGCATAGCTCGGCGCACTAGACGTCGACTGGCCCCCGTGGCTGGGAGACCATCACCCACACTTCCAAGGCCCTCTGGTAGTAAAGTCAGCAACAAGAAGCGGCACATAACCCTTCCACCCAGCATGGAGGCGGCAATAGCAGAGTACCGGGACTACAGCACTGGGGTCGAGCCAGAATCACGACTGACAGGCAACACACAGTCAAAGGTAAGCCGCATCAAACAGTTTCTCTCTTTTATGGGGGGAGACTCTCCACGTATGTCAGACTGGTTATTCCTTAGAGACAACGCACGTATCCGTGCCTGGGTACACAGCCTCAAAGTAACTGAAAACTTTGCAGTCACAACTGTTGCCCTTTATATAAAAAATATAATGCAGTTCATTAGATACCTGACTGACTCAAAAGTAAACGGGTGCAGGCTCAGTCGGTCTGACTTGGCTACATTATTGCGGGAGTTGAAAGCATGCCTTGTGCGCCTGAATCAGGCGGTGACAGTCCACCAGTTCCAGGTAAAGAGGATTAAGATGGAAAGCCTGCCCAGCTAAGCTAATCTTCAAACGTGCATTGCTGCCTCTGTCAAGCGCATCCCAGAGCTCTTGGATAAAATGGAGCTTTCCCCATCTGCAAACGACCGGTACCTGTTATATGGCTATTTCTCACTCCATTGGTCCCTGCTCTATGGTCACCGTACTGGTGTCTATGCAAACATGACTAATGCAGAGGTGAATGCGGCGGGAAGAAAAGGCAACCGCCACGGATACCTCATCCATGTCCAGAACCACAAGACCGCCAAAACCTATGGAGAGGCGCAGGTGCACTGTACTGTGGATGAATTTGGCTGGGTCCAGCGATGGATGGAAATAAAGAAGACGTTTCTTGGGCATCAGAATCGCTACTTCCTCTACACAGCGGGAGAGGGCCCCTGTAAGAGCCTCCATCTGTATCTCAACCAAGCATGGAAAGATGTTGGGCTTCCTGGGCCAATCTCCCATTCTCTGCTCCGCACTGCCCTGGCAGACACTGTGAGTTTGTTAATGACTCTACATTTAAATGTTACCCATTCCTCGTGTACTAATTATCCATATCTTTCAGGTGAAGAGGCACCAAGATCCAGTGAATCGGGCGAAGCTGTCCCAGTTTATGTGCCACGACTTGCATATGGCTAACCGGTTCTCCGGGGGTTAAGGAGGCCTTGGACATCAGACACATGCTTTCTGATTCCATGGACAAGGGAACCATGGAAGAGGAAGCCGATGCCGCAGCCGGGATACAACCAGCAGGTCCCTCCGTTCCAGAGCGAGAGCGAGAGCAAGAGGAAGAGCGAGAGCCAGCCCCCTCTCCAACCCCCTCTCTAGCCCCCTCTCCAACCCCCTCTCCAGCCCACTCTCTAGCCCTCTCTCCAATCCTTCCTCCAGCCCTCTCTCAAGCCCCCGCTCCAGCAGGGCCATCTACAGATCGTCCAGATTTACTCTGTAGCGAGACTGAGTACGCTGTGGTTTATCATGATACCCCCAGTGATTGGTCGGAGGATGAAATATCTGATCTATCAGATGAAGCTGATGAGGTGTTGCAGGCTATGCTGCTGGAGCGGGCGAATGCACGGCTGAAACAACGGGTTGCTGATAACCCTCTATCCAGCCAATATGACAAGACTGTCCTTGAATCTGACTTTACTGATTCAGAGGTGGACATTTACCCGATCGCTTCTGGCGATGAAGATATCGGATTTGACTCTATTTGCGAGTCGAAGTCTCTCCCGAGGCGATCACGCTAAATCCGCTGTGTGCTGTGTACTGTGTACGCAGTGTACTGTGACATGTTCTGTGTGTAAGTTCAAATAAATATGTTATAATTAAATACCGTTTCTTTCTTTTCAAAACGCTCCAACACACCAATATATATTAAGGTAAAGTCGGTACCGGATCATCAGAGCGGAGGCTCTGGGTAAACACTCTATTTTACCCTGCTGTAAGATTCCCAGGGGCACAACCAAAAGTCAGGGACACCTCTTGGAGGTCTCTAGGCCGTCCTTTGGGGGTCTGTGAGCAGGCTAAAAAGCTAAAGTGCTTGCACCTCCATGTGCACCGTGAGTCCCCTGACCCCTTGACTTAAGCACAATGCCTAGGACAAAACCCCTATGTGAATAACTGCCAGACAAGCGTGCCCCTGGTAAGCTAAAACTATGAAGAGTGTCTGGGGGTCAGGAGTTCGCAGTTGAATGCTTAAGGGCGGACGGTAGACCACCACAAAATCCACCCCCTTGTTAGTATTACCAGGGGCACGAGGTTCTTGAGGGTGTGAATATCTGTGTTTAGTCCGTGGGGGAGTGCTTAACTGCGGGGGCCCGGGGACTCACGGTGTGCAAGGTTATGGAGGAATGCACAAGTCAGGGACATATGCTGGAGGTCATTAGTCCGTCCTTTGGGGGTCTATGGGCGGGCAGAGAGAGGTGATTTTCCCGGTCTCCGTCCTGGAGGTGTGAAATAAACAGAGTCCCACTGTTAGGAACATATGCTGGAGGTCATTAGTCCGTCCTTTGAGGGTCTGTGGGTGGGCAGAGAGAGGTGATTTTCCCGGTCTCCGTCCTGGAGGTGTGAAATAAACAGAGTCCCACTGTTAGGGACTGGTGCTGAAGGTCCCAGGCCGTGCTGTGAGCCTTTCTCCCCCGCTTCAGCACCTGGGAGCTCTCCGGGGTCCTAGAGAGTCATTTCCAGCCTTCTCTCTGCACTTTTTCGGGGGAATGCTCCTCTCCTCTCCTCATTAATTCAAACAGATTCAGCAGTTTCTAACAATACTTTAGCCCTGATCAGAGCCCTGTTCTCTGGGTAAGCCAGCGCGGTGCTGCACCCTGGGTCTCTGTCTGGGTGACTGTGAGTGTTTCATGTATATTTCCACCCCTAAAGGCCTGATTTCTCATGTTTCCTTTTTCCTCCCATCTTTCTCAGACCCTGCTAACAGCAGTGACTCTGCTGCCTGCATTTAAACAGATTCAGCAGTTTCTAACAAGACTTTAGCCCTGATCAGAGCCCTGTTCTCAAATCGTATTTTCAGAATCTGACCCTCTGCCGTAACTCCGCTCCCCGAGGTCCTAGAGATTTGACGATGGTACCGTTGGATGCGGGGTACATGGAAATGGGGAGGTACAGAAAAGCCTGAACCGAACAGAGCTTGTTATCAAAAGTTATGGATTAGTAGCAAGATTTCACAATGGAGCTCTCCGGGGTGCTGGAGAGTCATTTTCAGGCTTCTCTCTGCACTTTTCCCCCTACAAATGCATTTTTAATGGATACTTTTAGATGTAAATGGTTTATTGTATCATTACTATGGATCTCTGAAACAATCAGACTTTTACCACACTTTTATCATAGTTATAGCAGAGTTTTATCTGACTTTTAGCACTATTTTCCCCGCTTAAACTAGTTTAAATCATCCTTTTTCACTGTTAATGCACTGTGCTCATGTTGGGTGATGCGCCCCCCCCCTGTGGGGACACATAGTAACTGCATTAAAACAGTTCCCCCGACTTTAAACACTAAAGTGCCCACGTTTTGAGCACTCTTTCCTGGGTCAATGTGTCCTCTTTCCCCCCTGGGTGTGTGTATGTCTGCCTTTGAGTGTGATATGCTGCTTAAAGCAGTGATTCTGCTGTTTTTAGTTTATTGTACATTTAATAAATTAAATATGATTAATATGAACATTGTTCAGTCTATACTGACAGGTTTATGTCCATATCTCTCTCTGTTTGTTGACTCCAATGTACACCGTCTAAAAATGACAATTATGACTGAATTAAAACAGTTTGACCACTTTTAAAACTCATCTAGCCATGTTTGTGGCGCTGCTCACTGGGTAACACTTCAAATACACTCCTTTTGAATTAAAACAGTTCCCCCGACTTTAAACACTAAAGTGCCCACGTTTTGAGCACTTTTTCCTGGGTCAATGTGTCCTCTTTCCCCCCTGGGTGTGTGTATGTCTGCCTTTGAGTGTGATATGCTGCTGTTTTTAGTTTATTGTACATTTAATAAATTAAATATGATTAATATGAACATTGTTCAGTCTATACTGACAGGTTTATGTCCATATCTCTCTCTGTTTGTTGACTCCATTGTACACCGTCTAAAAATGAATGAATTAAAACAGTTTGACCACTTATTGCTGGGTTAATATATTATATTTTCCCCCTGGGTGTGTGTGTGTGGCACAACCTGGTGGAACATTTGTGAATTACACTAAAATCAAAAACATTAATGTTTTTTATCTTGGCGAAATAATGGTTTAATGAACACAATGTAACGATCATTTATGATTCTGCAGACGTTGTCTACACGTGTATCACAACGGCTTATTTTTAGAGTGATTTGGAAAACTCGGTTAGCAAAGTTTATTTTTGTCAATATGAGATGCACTGTTTTCATGTCCCATGTACATATGGCCTCACGCACTACTAACACAGAGATGTGGGTGGGGTCTATTTGACCGTTAATACTTCCGTGTTTGCCGTTAAGTAGAGTTGAGTATGCAAATTGCTGTTCCTTCTGTCATTACAGGAATTCATATTTTCCCTTATATTCCTTCCGTAGGTTTCACGGTAAGTTGAGGTGAGTACAGTTTCAGTGAGCTTTGCTATGAAATCCCATTGTAATATTATTTATTTTCCTTCTGTAAATACAGGCATTAATATTGTCCTTCATCCCTTCTTTCCCAATAAGGAGAGGTATGTATGGTCCCAGTGAGCCTTGCTGTGAAATCCCATGAAACGCAGCGGTGCGAGTGTCTTTTTCCTCTGTAATGCAGGTATTAATATTGTCTCTTACTCTTCTCTCTCAAGACTTTGGTGTTGTTCACGGTAAGTATTTTGCAATGTGAACAGGTGAGTATTTTCTGATTCCTGTATTTGATCTTTCTGAGCCCAATAAAAAAAACGGTTGTCCAAGGGCTTGAGTTTCAAAGAAGATAACAATGGTCGGTTCCCTCCCTTTGAATACTTCTGCAAATGTGTGTGTCACGAAGCCAAAAAGAGGAACGATCCCAGCTTTATGATCCAAGGGAGTGCTGAAAACTCTGTCAATCCAGAAATACTTGTCTTAAAAAAATTTGATAAAACTTTCTCAGTAAACAAAACAGATGTCGCCACAATAAATACCAACAAACAAACAAATGTCGACCCAGCCAATAATTGCCCAGTGCACAACAAACCACACTCACTACAAGATTGTCGAACATTTAGAAACAAACCACTCCACGAAAGAAAGGCCTTCCTTAAGGAAAAAGGAATTTGTTTCAGATGCTGTGCATCCACTTCACACCTTGCTAAGGATTGTAAGTCATCAGTGAAGTGTCAAGAATGTGACCACACTTATCATGTCACAGCCATGCATCCTAGCCCGCCATTGCAATCCCCTTAGGCTCCTTCACCGTCACAACAGGACGGCGGGGAGGGAGAAGCTGAGGCTAGCTACGATGATGTTAACTCAAGCTGCACAGAGGCGAAGGCCAATGGATTCGCTCCTGTGCTAAGATTTGCCTCACAAAGATATATCCTAAGGACGCTAGGCACAAGGCTGTCAATGCCTACGTGATTATGGACGACCAGAGCAATTGCTCACTAGCCAAACCAGAGTTCTTCAACCTCTTCGGAATAGAAGGCAAAAGAACCCCGTATCGGCTGAGAACATGTTCTGGTCTGGTAGAAACATCAGGGAGACGTGCTGAAGGATTCCAAGTCGAATCACTAGATGGAAAAGTGGTCATTACACTCCCATCACTCATTGAGTGTAGTGATATGCCAAATAATCGTTCGGAGATTCCGACACCAAGTGCTGTAATCCAACAACCCCATCTCCAGCATATTGCCAAACACCTCCCAGAGCTAGATCCAAAAGCAGAAATTCTACTGCTTCTCGGAAGAGACATTTTGCGGGCTCATAAGGTCAGACAGCAAGTCAACGGTCCACACAACGCTCCATTCGCTCAACGTTTGGACCTTGGCTGGGTGGTAGTAGGCGAAGTGTGCCTGGGAAATGTCCACAAGCCGACGGTCGACAGCTTCAAAACCAACATACTGGAAGACAGCCGTCATTCCATCTTTTCACCCTGCACAGGTTACATGCATGTCAAAGGAACGCACGGCAACATCAACCAAGCAGCAAAGGCTCCAGAGGAGACACTGGGAAAAACAGTGTTCAACAGAACAGAACAGGACAACAGACCAGCTCCATCAATCGAGGATACAATTTTCTTGGACATGATGGATGCTAACGTCAACAGGAGCAGAGATAATAGGTGGGTTGCCCCCCTCCGATTCAGGGAATTCCGTCAGCGTCTTCCCAGCAATAGAGAGGAGGTCGCCTGCAGGTTAACATCTCTGCACAGAGTACTGAAAAGGAAACCACACATCACGAGATCAACATATAGCATTTGAAACATTACCACTGTCAATTTTCTTCTTACTGTGTCTGTCCCAACATTTATATAAACCCATCAGAAGTTGGGATATAGAGCACTTTAAACCTTTAGGAACAGTCCACAACAACAACTTATTATGACAGTGGAGGGAGAATAAAATATGTCTAAAAAGCAAAGTCCTTGTCAGCTGAGTCATCTTTACTCTTCCCTCAATGGTGGAACTGATGAGTCTAACACACAGTGAGCAGATACAAGGCACACAACAACAACAACCACATGTCACTAAAATGGCAATAAAAGTAGCCACAGAAATTAGAAAAGACATTATCATACTTTTCCCTCTTTTGGTAACACATAGTTCTGTAGAATAAAAAATACCAATCCCTTATATTGTGGGATATAAAAATAAAGTTGAAAGTTCCTCAAAAAAAAAAATGGATTGTTCAGACAAAGTTCCACACCGGCTATATCAACCTGTTTCAGCGGGAAATGGAGTTCCCTGTGCCGTCTTGGTTTGCCATATCTTCGTCCCCCCAGCCCGCTGACGGCGGCTTCTGGGGTGCTTGCTAGAGAGATGTGGCCTGATTGTCTTCCGCCCGGCCCGCTGATGGCGGCTTCCGGGTCGACTGCTGGAGAGATGTCCTGATCCTCCTCCTCCGGCCCGCTGATGGCGGCTTCCGGGTCGACTGCTGGAGAGATGTCCTGATCCTCCTCCTCCGGCCCGCTGATTGCGCCTCCTGGGTCGACTGCCTTGACGAGAGCCAGATCTGTTCTGATGTCGTCCAGGGTCCTCGCAGGTGTTTTTCCCGACCGCACACTGGCTCCAGTGGTACCAGTTGTCTCCCTTTCCATCTAGGCGAACGGCATGGGAGGTCCCCTCCAACCAGACGTAATCTGCTGTGTTGGCCTTGTGTTTCTCGGGTCCCCCTTTTGACGTCAGCAGCCTGTGTGGAGAAGTCTCATACCAAGCCCTTAAGTTGCTGGAAATATGGTTTTGAAATCATCTTTTCTACTTCTTTAGTGTTTATTGGCGGCACCAACTAGACTGGAGTGTGGACAAGAGACTATGCAGAAAATAATAAACAAAAATTAAAAATTAAAATAAAAAATAAAAAATAAAAAATAAAAAATAAAAAATTAAATTAAAAAATTGAACAAAAATAAAAATAAAACAAAAAAGGAACAAACTAACAAAACAAAAAATAACCAAAGCTAGATTATTTTAAATGTATCAATTTCTCTTAAAAGCAACAAATAAAACAAAACAAAAAATACCATAACTAGTATTTTAAATTGATAAATTTCTCCTAAAAACGTAATAATCTCACATACATATTGTCTGATGTATATCCTATCCTTTTCCCCCTTTTTCTGAAATAGAACGCCGTTAACGGTGTTCTTATTTTCAGAAACATCGAGCCTTATACATCAGTTATTTAATATCAGCTATATATTTATTATTACTATTACTTATATATCAGGCATTAAATGTCAGCCTTCTTCCACGATTGACCTCGTCTATATTATCTGACTTATATTGATACGTGTCCGTTTGTATTTATTTAATATACTGGGCAATTATTGATAACTTTTTGAATCTCCCTCTTTTCTTAACAACTTGAGGTATGGCTACTTTGAAATCTGACTTGGTTAAGAGATGATTTGTTTATTGGTGAGAGGCACACTCTTGCCCTCGTGATTGGGTGGGGGTGGATAGTTAGGGAGAGTTCCTTACAATCTCCAGATCTTCCTCTCTAGAGGTCATAAAACCTGTCTTTGACCCTGTATGCTGCTTTGAGTCTGCAGCACCTCAGGAGCAGAGAAAGTGGGAGATCTCTCCCCAAAAGTGTAAGCTCCCACATGAGCAACATAGCAACACATTAAACTCTCCCTGACTCGTTTGTAAAGCGTTCTTTAAGGCCTGAATTGAGTCTTCCGTTGTGTAACGGAAAATCCCATTTCCAAAAAGGGTCAGTTTAATAGCCCTTATCATATTATCGCTCTGTGCTTGCATGCTAGGACCTATTGTCTTTGCCAGAGCTGCGGCTATTCTTTCTACATGTATTAGCTCCATATTAGCAGGGTTCACTAACATGGTTGGTTGATCCAGTTTAAGATTTTCAATATCTGCCATTACTATTTCCAACATTCCTTTTCCCTGAATATCAGGTCTAACAATGTGTTTTCTTTTAGGAGTATTAGATGGGACACTCATAAGTGGCATTTGTTAGCCATTATCTCCGTAGGGTGGAGGTAGGGTCTCAGACATTATACCACCTGCCTGTTGCTCTCTGTGTCTTTGTCTTCTGCAATTCTTTACCCACAGTTCTTTTTACTGGATTTTTCTCTCAAGTATTACACAGATTTGACTTAAAAAAATCACACAGAGCTTTTCATACCTTATCATATTACAGTCAGGCACATTTTTATTGTGCGATGTTTATTTCAACAGATAGCGTGACTTCCAGAAGTAGGCTTCTACAATCTCCTCACGGTGATTGCGACTTCAGGTCAAGAGTTAAAAACTCAGTCAACAAAATCTCTTTATCGTCACGTTTAATGAGCCTGATTATCCCCACAACAGTTTTGTGATGAGATACGGTCGTTCCAAATAATTAGTTGGAGGTCGCGTCTCTCTCCTCCTCTATCACCCACCATATAACAATTACAGAAATGTTATACATTTAAAGCACCACGAAAGGTAACCGCATTAATCAATCTGATCATGACCTGCGGGGAATGTAACCCTTCTTTTACAGCCTTACAGTCTTTAATGAAAGCACTGCAAGGTAACCGTATTCATCAATGTTATATTGACCTACGGGGAATTTAACCCTATTTTGACACCTTCGTAGTCTTTAATTAAAGCGCTGCAAGGTAACCGCATTAATCAATCTTATCATGATCTGCGGGGAATTTAACCCTCTTTTTCTAGCCTTGCAGCCTTCGTATTTAGTGAGTGAAGGGCCGGGACTGATCAACCGGCCTCTCTCAAACACTATTGTGCCTTAGGTCCAGGACTGAATACCCTTCTCTAAGCACTTCCCCAATATCCCCAACCTGTAATATGTATTGTATTTCCCACCGCGACTAAGAACACTGAGAACGCTGCTGACAACTCTACATTTTTTAGTATAATCAATCACAGATTTTTGATAATCAAAACAGGTGTCTGCTCACCTTTTGTATATGGCGCCTTGGTGTAGTTGTCAACAGTATCTCTGTGTCCTCCCCCTGGACTGGATTCTGTCCCCTGGCTGTCGGTGTCCCTTTCTAGAGATCAGCTCACAAACGTCGGGGTCACCACTTGTTGGAGCAGAACACCTCTGCTACGCGCCGTTCGTTGGATGAGGCTGGATCTCTATTAAATTAAGAAAGGAATTGAAAACACCGGAATCAAAGTTATAACAAATTATCTGAGTTTACTTCTAGTAGGAAACCAAACACATATACAAGTTATACAGAGTACTCGAGCACTCCGGGCTTCAGGCCTGATGATGCGGTTTTACAGGTAGACAGACCAGCTTTCAGAAAACGAGAAGTATGGACTCCAGGTTTGTGATGCGGTTTACCGTCTTCTAGCACCAGCTTTCAACAGACCAGAAGCATTTTTACATACAAAACCAACCGTATACATATCCCTATTTTGGGGCGGAGATGTGTTGAATTCTTCCTTCCCACTTTTCTCCCAAGCGAATTAGAGAACCCCTGGGGAGGAGCTGTTTAAACTGACCACCTCCCCCAAGTGCCCTGACTGGCTGGATTCGCTTCTGGCCGGGTTCCATAGTTCTCACCAGGACTTGAAATTCCAAAGTCCCCTAAGGTCAAAAGTCAATTCTTATCTCCGTCCCGATCTTAACTCCATTCCTTTTCCATGAGAGTTTTTCACATAACTATCCTATTTCAGACATTTAAACTTTCCTTCACCTATTTTAACGATGTCTTTTAACGACTTAATGACGACATCTGGCTTTTATGGATGATAAGAATTGTTGGTGTGTTGAAACACAGAATCTCTAAGCCAGTGAGTTTGGAAGTAAGAATAACATTCCTATTCTAAGTGACTTATCAAAACCCGTTTGTGATTACCTAAAACAGTTCAAACAATACATGTTTACTTCAATACAGTGTAGAATCATATCTTTTTACTTCATGTATCAACGTCTGCATGTAATCAACAACTGACTGCCAATCAGATAAAGAAAGTACAATTCAAAAACAACAATATTTATTGTCAATGAACATTGAACTATACAGATATACAGTAAATACTGTGGATATGTGTAATGTTCCTCTCGGGCTGCATTTAAAAATAAAATAGAGAAATAAATAAAATAGCTTTGTTAACCGTTTCACATCATGACTTAACAGTTTCAGACGATTATAGAACATATCAGTCTTTACACATCATAACAATTGAACAGTTTTAAAGTTTCTCTTTCTTTCCCTCTTATATTGCAGTCCCTCACTCACTTTTCTTTAATTCAGTGCGAGAATTGAGCTTGAGCTTGTCCTGCCAGGAGTTTAAATCTGGGCTGAAATGGTGTCAGGGCCATTCTCATACACACATGCAGGTGCTCATTGGTTAGCCTCGGTTAGCCTGCCCTGGAACGATATTTAGTTTTAATTTTGATCCTGGTGGACTGATCATATTGGGCTCTGAGACTGCTTATTTTTTGTGACCTCAGTTCTGACTTGAGAGGGAATGTTTGGTCAAACACTTTGTGTTTTGTCTCATAGTGGCGTTTTGGCACTTTTAATCAGGGTTGGGAGGGTTACTTTGTAAATGTAATCGGTTACTGAATACATGGCTCTGAAAGTAATCCGAATACAGTTAGAGTTACGTGTCTTAAAAAAGTAACGTATTCAGATTACTTTTAGAATACTTTTGGAATACTTTATTTTTCCATAACAGATGGGTATGTTTTGGTGAACAGGAGACACTTATTTTACTGTTTTAATGGCTTATCAAGAGCACAACTCAAACACAACATCTTTGGGTCATTCTGGACAGCTCCCTCTCATCTGCACCCCACATAAAAAACATCACCAGGACTGCATTATTTGTACTCTCTTAAACCTTTCCTTAGAATATGTTATGAATTGTCAGGTGTCCTTGGGTGCTTTGAAAGGCGCCCCTAAATAGAATGAATTACTATTATTATTTATTATCTGAAACAACGTAATAACTTTTAAAACTGTTTCCAGTCACTTGCCCCATGCATTCAGCAGCAGCAGGCCTCACAGACATGCTGCAGCGCTGTGCAGTGTGCACACAGTTCTGCTGGTAATGAATATTACATTTTATGAGGAAACTTTTCCACCAATAATTCCAAAAAGTATTCCAAAATGTATTCACATTCACCGCTTCTCTCCCTGTATCACTAATTATTCTCTTCACTCACTTTCCTCTCCGCTTCTCTCTGCCGCTCTCTCGTCTCTTCTTCTGTGTTTCTCTCCCTGTATCACTAATTATTCTCTTCACTCACTTTCCTCTCCGCTTCTCTCTGCCGCGCTCTCATCTCTTCTTCTGTGTTTCTCTCCCTGTATCGCTCACCCGTCTCTTTCGCCCCCTGTCGGCGGCGGTTAAAATAGAATCGCCCCGTCAAAATTGAAATCCCCTATTAATGTATTGATTATAGGTCCGGGTCCGTATAGGTCGGCGTCTGGGTCCGGATCCGGACCGCGGTCCGCCTGTTGCCGACCCCTGCAATATGGCATCATGTTTTCTGATACGTGCCACATTACATCATTTTGCAGCATTTTTGCTTCTGCAATCAGTGTCACAAATGCAGCTAAAGAAGGCACCATGTTCTAGTACAATATTCAAAGTAACGTTATGATATACAAGGGGTGGACGAAATAACAGCAACATCTTATAATATAACACAATGCAGTACTACAGCAACACAAAAGTCCAATTAACAGCTCTCCTGTCTTTCAAAGCCTTTGACGGCTATCTTTACTTTCAAAATACTAATCCTGACAAATTCTGTTATATCTCACACAGGCTCTGCCCTCTACTGGACTCTATGGGTACTACTCTCTATCATGCTGTGCGTGCTTTCACCTACTGAATTTACGTAAACGTAGCCGGCCAATCGGGGCGAGCCTACCTGAATGCGCGCGCAGGCCCACAGTATATAAGGCGGCTACAGCCGCCGCCCCACTATCCTTTTTCTCTTCAGACGAGCTGACAACCGAAGAGTTAAACGTACGAAGATTAGAAGATTAGAAGATTAGAAAAATGGACTCACCATTACTGGAATCTCGGCCATGCCCCACCTGCCTTGGTTTGATCGCGGGCACCGATCTCCACCACCTCTGTTAGAGTGTTTGGGGGACCAGGATATGGCCGAGGCGGTGCCATTCACGTTCGCCATTCCAGCGGGGCGGATGGCTCCGTTTGCCGTTGTCGGGCACTTCTGGGTTTGGTCCATGGAGGTCCACCGCCCTAGGTGATGACCATGCCGGCGGGCAGCAGGCTGGGCAGGGAGCTGAAAAGAGCTCTGCCACGCTACCACGTGACAGGGCGACTGCAGATAAACACGGGTGTGTTGGGCATCTCGCTCATTGCTGGAGATGCCCCCACCTCGCCAGATCAGAGCGATTATTTGTAGCTTGATCGTGGCCGCTGCCGTTGTCTGCCGTGTGGTATCCCGGTGAGGGATCACGCCGCATGGCACTTTTCAAAAAGGACCGTGTTGATCTCCTGGGAGCCCCCGTGTTTACGGAAGGGCTCTTTGGATCGATCTCCTTGGCCACATGGGTTTCCCCAGAGGAAAGAACACTGTCCCACACTCCCGGCCCCCTCTGTAAACTCCAGTATAGGAGCCAGCAGGTGGGCGCGTGCACGTGAGTGGAATAAACCGTAGTGCTGTCAAAGCACTGTGCGGGTTCAAGACAGTGGAGAAATGCATTCAGTGAAAACGATTGCATTTATCCCAGAGTAAGAGTCATCTCTCTCCACATTTCCACTTTTCACCATAAATGTCTGTTTCAAAGAGATGGCATTTGACAGAGCCGAGGCCCCACGGGAGCTGCCGCGGTGCGTTCAAGAACCTCGGTAGAAAATCGGCCCTTTTTCTGTGTCAGCCCCCATGCCAGAACTCCCTTTTATGGAAGGTTTGGCAGCGGAGTAGGCCACCAGAGAATACTACAGCTTCTTAGATGTGGCTCCAAAGTCGAAAAGAGGCCCTGTTGCAAGAACGGTGGGTTACGTATATAGTAACCCTAGTTCTAGAGTGATGTGTGTGTGAAAAATGCATTAAGTAAAAACGATTGCATTTATCCCAGAGTAAGAGTCATATCTCTCCACAATTCCACATTTTTTCCCATAATGTCTCGTTGAGATCGGCAAGGCCGTTTTCATACGATGTTAATTGGACACCCATTATGAGGCGCGGTCCCCGTGAGAGTGGCCGCGGTGCGTTCAGGGACCTCCGCAAAAGAACAGTGCGTTATGTAGTGTAACTCTAGTTCTAGAGTGATATGTGTGTGTAAAATGCATTCAGTAAAAACGATTGCATTTATCCCAGAGTAAGAGTCATCTCTCTCCACATACCACATTTCCCCATAATGTCCGTTTCAAGGAGACGGCATTATGACGATGCGCGGCCCCCCCCGTGAGAGTGGCCGCGGTGCGTTCAGGGGCCTCCGCAGAAGAACAGTGTGTTACGTAGTGTAACTCTAGTTCTAGAGTGATATGTGTGTGTAAAATGCATTCAGTAAAAACGATTGCATTTATCCCAGAGTAAGAGTCATCTCTCTCCACATTCCACATTTCCCCATAATGTCCGTTTCAAGGAGACGGCATTATGACGACGCGCGCCCCCCCCCGTGAGAGTGGCCGCGGTGCGTTCAGGGACCTCCGCAGAAGAACAGTGGGTTACGTAGTGTAACTCTAGTTCTAGAGTGATATGTGTGTGTAAAATGCATTCAGTAAAAACGATTGCATTTATCCCAGAGTAAGAGTCATCTCTCTCCACATTCCACATTTTCCACATTTCCCCATAATGTCCGTTTCAAGAGACGGCATTATGACAACGCGCAGCCCCCCCCCGAGAGCGGGCCGCGGTGCGTTCATGGCCAGAAGAAGCTCAGATTAATGCTTATTTCTCTCTAAGAGAAAACAGCATTATGGTGGAGCGCGCGCTCTCACGGGAGCATGCCGTGGTGCGTTCAGGGACCTCAGTTAAAAATCGGCCGTTTTTTTCTCTGAGTGGAAACTACATTATAGAAAAACGGCCCTTTCTGTGTCAGCCTCAAACTTCCTTTTATGGAGAGTTTGACGGCGGAGTGGGCCACCAGAGAGTACCACAGCTTCATAGCTGCGGCTCCGCAGCTGATTGCACATCCCCTAACACAATGTTATGGGGAATGGAAAATCAGTGGTGTATTAACAGAGCGCATGGACAGGACACTGAGACTGGGTTATTCACTCCAGTTTTGCAGCATCCCTCCTCCGTTCAAGGTTCTTTATTGTCAATCTGACATAGCTACAGAGTAATTATGCAGTTGAAAATCTTATGTCACAGGCTTCTCCAACAATGCAACATAATAACATAACATAATAACAATAAGAGCAAGAGCAATACAAAAATAATAATAGTTATAAAAATGAAATAAAGTTATGATGTGGAATAGTGCAGTATGAGTCTATATACAAGTTATTGGAATGATATATATATATTAGGTATTAGATACATACTACTGAGTAGCAGTTGAATGTTTGAAGTTGTTTCAACAGTTCAATTTTTTAACAGTCTCACTGCCCGCGGGAAGAAACTGTCTCCGAATCTTCTTGTCCTTGCCAGGATGCTGCGGTAACGTCTGCCAGACGGCAACAGAAAGAACAGTTTGTGGCTGGGGTGATGGGGGTCTTTGATAATCCGTAGTGATTTCTTCCTGAGCCGCTGGGAGTAAAGGTCCTCCATGGATGGCAGCTCCGTCCTGGTGATGTGCTGTGCAGTTTTCACCACCCTCTGTAAAGCCTTACGATCGAGGTCGGTGCAGCTGCCGTACCAGGCCGTCATGCTGCCAGTGAGGATACTCTCTATCGTGCACCTGTAGAAGTTGCAGAGTATCCTGGAATCCATTTTGAACCTCCTCAACCTGCGGAGGAAGAAGAGCCGCTGTCGAGCTTTCTTAGTGATGGTGGTGGTGTGAAGAGACCATGTCAGGTCCTCAGTGATGTGGACCCCAAGGAACCTGAAGCTTTTGACTCTCTCCACCGTAGTCCCATTGATGGCGATGGGGGCGTGTCCCTCTCCCTGCTGCTTCCTGTAGTCCACAATCAGCTCCTTTGTTTTGCTGATGTTGAGATGGAGGTTGTTCTCCTGGCACCAAGATGTCAGGTTTTCGACCTCCTCTCTGTATGCCGTCTCGTCATCGTCTGTGATCTGGCCGATGACGGTCGTGTCATCAGCAAACTTCACGATGGTGTTGGAGCTGTGTGTGGCCACGCAGTCGTGGGTGAACAGGGAGTAGAGGAGAGGGCTGAGCATGCAGCCTTGAGGGGCACCGGTGTTGAGAATCAGGGTGGAGGATGTGATATTTCCCACCCGCACTGCCTGGGGTCTGCCCGTCAGGAAGTTCAGGATCCAGTCGCAGAGGGCGCTGTTGAGTCCGAGGTCTCTGAGCTTGATGGCCAGCTTGGAGGGCACAATGGTGTTGAATGCTGAACTGTAGTCAATGAACAGCATTCTCACATATGTGTTCCTCTTCTTCGGGTCCAGGTGTGAGAGGGCAGTGTGGAGGGTGAGGGCTATGGCGTCGTCTGTGGACCTGTTTGCTCTGTAGGCAAACTGCAGGGGGTCCAGAGATTCAGGGAGGGAGGAGGTGATGAATAATTTGACTAACCGCTCAAAGCACTTCATTATGATGGAGGTGAGTGCTACTGGGCGGTAGTCGTTGGGGCAGGTGATGATTGTCTTTTTGGGGACAGGAATGATGGTGGAGTGTTTAAGACATGTGGGGACTACAGACTGCAGCAGGGACCTGTTGAAGATGTCTGTGAACACCTCTGCCAGCTGAACTGCACACACCCTGAGAACACGGCCAGGGATGCCATCAGGTCCAGGAGCCTTGTGTGGGTTAACCCTTTTAAAGGATTTACACACATCTGCCCTATTTAAAACAAAAGGGCAGTGTAGCTCCTGGTCCCTCTGTACCTCCACAGCCTGGCTGCTCTCGAAGCGTGCAAAAAAACTGTTTAGCTCATCTGGGAGAGATGCGCACGCAGACACTCCCGCAGCACCCCCCGCTGCTCCTTTGTAGTCAGTCATTGTCCTTAGTCCCGCCCACATATTCCTAGTGTTACAGCCTTTGAAGTCAGATTCCACCTTCTCTTTGTACTGTCTCTTTGCATTTTTTATTGCTCTCCGGAGATCATACCTAGACTTCCTGTACTCCTCCAAATCTCCCGCTGTGTGCGCGAGAGTGCGCGCTTTCAGTTTGCCGCGCACCTCACCGTTTACCCAGGGCTTTTGATTTGGGAATGTCCGTACAGAAACCTTCGGTACCACGTCATCGATGCATTTCCCAATGTAGCAGATGACAGTGTCCGTGTGTGTGTTGATGTTATTGTCCTCAAACACACTCCAATCCGTAGATGCAAAGCAATCCTGCAGTGCTGAATCTGACTCCTCGCTCCATCGTTGTACTGTCCTTGTTATCGGTCTGTCCCTTTTAAGTTTTCTGCTTGTAAGCAGGCAACAACAGTAGTGAGATATGGTCTGATTTGCCGAAGGGAGGGCGAGGGAGAGCCTTATATCCATTCCGGAAAGGGGAATAAACATGGTCCAGTATGTTTCCCCCGCGCGTCGGGAAGTTGATGTGTTGGTAATATTTTGGCAAAACCTTCTTCATGTTGGCGGTGTTGAAATCTCCGGCCACAACGAACGCCGCATCTGGCCGTGAAGTCTCGGTTTTATCAATAAACCCAAACAGCTGATCGAGTGCCGTGTTGTTGTCGGCGAGTGGCTGCGGCGGGATATACACTGCTGTTATCACAACAGATGTGAATTCCCTCGGCAGATGGAAGGCCCGACATGAGATCATGAGGTGCTCTAGCTGTGCGGAACAGTCCGATGAAATAATCTTCACATCTGAGCACCAGTTGTTGTTAGTCATTACACACACACCACCTCCCTTACTTTTCCCCGAGTTTGCAGTCCGGTCCTGACGAAAAATAGAGAATCCGTCAGGGACAATAGCGGAGTCCGGGATAGCGGGGTTGAGCCAAGTCTCAGTGAGAATTAACACGTTACAGTTCTTAATGTCCCGTTGAAAAGCAATCCGGCTTCTGAGTTCATCTAGCTTATTTTCAATGGATTGAATATTAGCCAGAAGAATACTCGGAAGAGGGGGCCGATTCTCACGTTTTCTCAGTCTGACCAGCAACCCGGCCCGGCATCCTCGCTTTGTCTTCTTCTTGCGTCTCTCAGGTAGAACAGCAACAGGTAGCCATGGTGAATCTCCATTGTCTGTCGGAGGGTTAATATTGTCCACGAAGTTTCGCAATTGGAAAAGTTCCTCTCTGCTATATTGTATGGCAGAGTAGGTGCGGTCGGCTAGCATGTTGCGAACCATGTTAAAAGTAAAACGGCAAAAGTAAAAGAAATATGTACAAAATACGAAAATGGGCAAAGTTGGAGAGGGGCACAAAGACGATGCGGCCATCTTCACCGGCGCATCAGAGGCAGGAGAGAGGCACATCTGTCATCCCAGGAGGAGGTTTCCTCTCAGCATGTGCACTCTCAAGTCAGAGAGAAGGGGCATTATTCCCTGTACTTCCTGGTTCCCAAGAAGACACAATATGGTCTAGCTGCGGCCGCGGCCAGTACACGACACTACACGACACGCCCACTACACGACACGCCCACCTGACACGACACTACGGTGGCTGAGAGACATTACCGTACATGGCAGATTAAAAGCGAATTGACGACACTTATTATTATTGAGATCGTACATGGCAGATTAAAAATGAATTGCAAATGTTATTGTAGCATTTTAAGCAACTATTAGGCAAATAAATTAATAACCTAGTCTATCCGTTTGAGACACAACAGTATAACTTTCAACCCAAATCATTTTGTCAACAAACGGTGGTTTAGTAAACTTTTTTTTAATATATAAAATAGGTATTAATGAGATAATCTATTGATTATGTTTGTCTAACTGCTACACATGTATTTTATACATAAATGTAGATATTTGTGAACATCTAAATATAGTTGTTAAAGGTTTTAAGTAGGGCTGTCAAGTTAACGCGTTAATAACGCGTTAACGCAAAAAAAAAATTAACGCCACTAATTATTTTAACGCGATTAACGCATGTGTATTTTTTGTCCTCGGCCGCCGTAGTTTCAGAGCGCATCGAGTGTAAAATACCATCGACAAGCTGATGCTGACAGCCCCGCTCCTGCCGCCCGCTTGTGGCAGACCACACTTCCACGCTCACTGGCAGGCCCGGACTGGCCATCGGGAGGACCGGGAGGGAGTGTGTATGTGTGGCGCGACTCGCGCGAGCGAGGCACACCTACGTGTTGTTGTTAGCATCTGGTGCTAGCTAGCTGCGCTAACGGATATAAGGAGCTGTTTCAATGACATTTCGCCGACAACTGCGCCGAGCACTTGACTTTATGCAGGTAGCCAGACAGTGGGACATTGTACGAAAAGTCAGCGCAACATTATTGCAGCGTCCAGGCAGCTCCCATTCGAGCATATATGCCTTGAGCTGCACATAGCTCAACGATCCATCACAGTGTCTCCACACACACACACACACACACACACACACACACACACACACACACACACACACACACACACACACACACACACACACACACACACACACACACACAGTATTATTGTATGAGAGAGGTTCCAGGTTGAATTGAGGCGAATATTTGTAATGTTCAGGTTGTTGTGTTTAATATTCATGAGAATATTTGTCATTGTTCAAATGATAATAAACAAACATATAAAGCATATTTGTCCACTCATATGTTGATAAGAGTATTAAAAACTTGAAAGATATCCCTCTAAGGTACATTTAGAACAGATAAAAAATGTGCGATTAATTTGCGATTAATCGCGATTAACTATGGACTATCATGCGATTAATCGCGATTAAATATTTTAATCGACTGACAGCCCTAGTTTTAAGATATACATAATCACATCATGGGGTCATTAAGGACCAAATTAGGAGGGCCAGTCAGGCCACTAATGAGCTCAATCATTCACATGTATTATTACTTTATAAATTAAAAGTACTAGGGGTCTATTACAAAACCTTTGAAGGAATCGCATCAATTAAAATAAATGTATAGCAAGTATGATCAAATTAACATAATGTCAAGATATAGCCAATAGACAATCAACATGCTTTGAATATAAAGGAAGAAGAACAATAAACAGATGAACATTTAGGTTTTATGTGTAAATTGTGAACAAACCATCTTAATACATCTGGCAGTCTAAGACAGCAAACTAAGCTTCTTTAACTGCTGCTAGAACACAGTTTTACCATGGGGTATTTCTAACAAGACCAAAAAGATATACAAAGCTTCCAAAACAGAAGAAACCAACTCAATACAGTATTTTAATTTCCTTCAAAACGACAAAAGCACTAATAAAAACCAAATAACAATAACATAAAGGAAAAGTAATTGAAGTGGTTGCCTGTTGTAAATACCTTGGTATCTGGCTTGATGATTGTCTCTTCTCTTGCGTTCGGTCATACCCCCCTTCGCATACTATTATCGGTCAAAATTGGCCGGTGTATTTTGCACAGTGATATTTCTGGAACCCCTTATCCCATTTTGATGGTTGACATCATTTGAACAGTCAAAGCCAGAATGACAGCAGGGGTGAATTTCATTTTATAATTTTGCAATAAGTCAAAGATATGTTTACTGTATATTATAAAAATGCTTATATATATATATATATATATATATATATATATATATATATATATAGGCATACTGGAGATGGGAAGGCTTTAGTCAGTGTTGTAGCTGAGATTCTTACCGTTCCAATGATGTATTAATAATAACTGGGATTTATATAGCGCCTTTCATGAGACCCAAGGTCGCTTTAAAAAGAACAGGAGTAGAAACAAACATAACAAAAGGCAGTCAGACGAACAGTTAGACAGACAAAACAAATATATTTGGGGCCAAAGACCTTGGAAGACTTGAGGGCCCTTTTGAAGGTTGCAGATCTCCGCAGGGAGAGCGTTCCAGAGAGTGGGGGCTGCCATACTGAAGGCTCTGTCCCCGAAGGATCGCAGGTTGGTGCGGGGGGCCAGAGTCTGAAGACCGCAGGTTCCGGGGTAGGGCATGTGGGAATTGTATTGATTTGATACAAGCAAGCCAGTGTTTCATTGTGTACTTTCAACTACAGTATATGGTCCGGCAAGTTCAGCATTCACTGCATTCACTGTGATGAATATACAATAAGACACTGATACCGTTTTCCTCAATGAACATTTATTGAACAGAACATCATGTGGAAAATCAGAGGGGCACTATTCAACCTGGTCTGCTTAAAAAAAAAAAATAACCTTTTAAAATTGATCCCAACAGTAAAATCAACATGATTTTAAATAAAAATGTAAGCAGCCAGGATTGACCTGCAGGAGGTTAAAGCCTATTTAAAAACTCCTCGGAATCCAAAGCTCTTCGGAATCTTTCACTGGAGTCCTTCAGCCTTTGGTGCGCTTCCTCACTCATGTTCTTGGTGAGGTAATGAGAACAAAGTTCCATCTCACTGATAAGACAAGATGGTATAAAGAAGTCATATATGTAATATTATAAATTCACATGCATCAGGGGTTGTACACTTTAAATGGAAATTGTATTAGCATTCTCCTCATGTTTCCAGCTTACCTCCAGTCATACTCGGGTCCACATTTATACGTTTCCTTGGCTCTTTCAAGGGAAACCGAGAGTACAGCTGCAAGGGCGTGGACTGTCGCCTGTGTCATGAAGGGATTAAAGCCACACGTTTAACAGTTAGAGTAAAATGTAGACATCCAATAAAGGTTGTGCCATTCTGCAGGTGACAATTATGCCAGACCAATTGGCATCAACATTCTACTGGACATTGACCATGAGTTTAAGTGCAACATATGTAATTTTATATAATGTGTAGTCGACAAATAAAAAGTCAGTGAAATCTAACCTCTGGCAGAAGCACATCCATGACGAATGCCACCTCATCTGTGAACCTTCTCTCAGTCTGTGTTTTCTCAACCACTTGTGAGAGGAATGACAACACTCGGTCCACCTGGTCATCATCTTCAAATAAGATGATGACCCTTTCGTCCTTCTTTGCCCAAGGAGACTTGACTTGTCCAGTGACGATTGCCTGCAAATGCTATATTTTACTGGGAGAATGCTAAAAATACATGTATATTTCACTTTAATTATTTATATTGTGCTTAAAATGAGTCCCTTTACTTAGACATTTCAATTGCAAACTCACTTCAAGATGTTGCAGTAAGCCTTTGTCCTGAGTGATACAATCTATTAACAAGCCACTGGTTGTGGAGGAAACTTCTGTGTAGTAATGCATGGAGTCACCGACTCAGGAAGGAGACACGGTGAGAGTTGGAGCTTTGATGTCAAACACTGATGGGTTTATTCAGAGTATTCGGCCGGAGGATTCACATCACAAATCAAAGAGTCAGAGGTTCTGACTTCACGGTAGAGTTGCCACGTCAATTCTGAAGAACCTCTCTCTATGCTAGACCTTTTAACAGGTTCACAGAGAGAAATCAACATCTCTGAAGGAGTAGACTAAACACTGAATCATCTGCGTCCGACGCTCATGGCCTCAAGGATTTCACATCTTAGAGCCCACAAACACCGATAAAGAAGTGCTTCAGTGTTCTCACAACAATTACCCTACGTGCCAGTCAAGTTGACCGGTCTCACACTGGTGACAACAACACATATGGCACCAAGGCCTTTCCTTAGAGGAGATAACATATGTCAGAGTAAAAGGTTAGATATCTAGAAGAATTATTCCTTAACAGTTCCTCTCTTTTTATCATTTTTGATAACCTTAAAACATTAGTCTAATAATTCTGGTCAATACTTAAATCAATAGGCGTCTTCAGATTTGAGTGTGGTCTCACCTTACATTCAATTACATCACAAAGTAGAGTAAGATTGAAACATTCAATCACAATGATTGATACAGGCAATCATAATAGGAACAATTATCTCTCATCAGTGTTTGGAGCATCTTTTGTCAATAAACACAATAATGAACACACATAAAACACAGATACCTAATAGCAAAATATTTGTTTTAAACTAATATCTTTTATCATTTTAAACCATTAGTTAATGTCATTTATCAAACTATAAAATCAAAACCAGCTTGCAGCTTAAAGATTTGCTTTAAGGCAATCACTAGTCAAAAGCATTTAAAACTTAGGATCATAAGAGATCCAGCTAAGGCATAAATTCACAGTGGTGATTTGATCAATCTGTAATCGGCAAAGTTGCAGTGTCCTCAATTTTAGGATTACTTTACGTTTACTTCATTACGCTTTAGTCAAGAGTAAGGCACTTAGTCTTAGTAAAATCAATACATTCATTTTAGTCAAGTACATTGTTCAAAATCTGAAAAGGAAAAGTTAGGCAAATATTCAAAGACTTTTGTAAAAACCTGGAAAGGAAAGATTAAACATTCTTAAAACTTTAATTCATACATTTGTAAATGCTACAACTGATCTGTACCAAATTAAGTCTATCACTTATTCTTATTAGCCATACTTACCTGAACATCTACTTATGGTACTTGGAAAGGGTTCTTCTGTGTTTATCTAATGTTGAATATAGAATATCAATTTCTTTAAATTATAATTCTCTAATTTGAGGATCAAATATGCTACATAATTGTTATATTAATTATTATAAATATTTGTTTTGGGCCAAAACTGAAATTAATCTAGTACTTGAAACATCATTTTATGTCTGTCTGTGCATGGGTAATACATTACAGAGTTGTGTTGTTAAGCCTGAGTGCTGGATGATTAAGGATATTAACATTATCTGTTATAATATTAGAAATACCTTATTATTCAATACCTTATAATCTGAGAATATTTATTTATTAATTTTGTTTAGTGTGAAAATCTAATCTGATCTGACTAAATATATTTATCACCACTATTTAACACATGTCTGGTCATTGGAAATATAAAAAACAATCATTAATTGTACATCTTTAAACATCTGGTCATTCAATTCAAAGTTCATCTTTGTACGAGAGCTGGAAGAACATGTCCGCCAGGCTTCCTGACTCGTTCTCCTCCTCCCTTTATGACACCGAGTGTCTGGTGTGTAAAGGCATCCTGATACTGTAGATTAGCACTGAGGTGCTGATTGGCTCAAACTCTTCTTCATCAGAGCGCCATATTTCAACCCCCCAATTGCTCTGCTTTTGTGTGGCTCATTCAGTGAGCACTGTAGCTGACACCCCAGTGAGACGGAGGCTCATCTGCCGGTATTCCTTCTGCTATCTGCTTGAGTACAACTGCGTATTCCTGATGCATCCAGGTGTCCCCCCCGTGATGGGAGAGGTTAGGAAGACATCAAACTCCTCCAAGAAACATGGAACATTGTATTATAGAAGCCTCTGAAGCCCTCGGTCGTCCTGCAGGGTTGTCTGCTAGAGCCCACCGAGCAGAAAGATGAAGAGAAGAACCTCCTCTTATCAGAAAGGTGAAGAGAAGCATCCCATCTTATCAGAAAGGTGAAGAGAAGAACCCCCTCTCAGCAGAAAGATGAAGAGAAGAACCGCCTCTCATCAGAAAGGTGAAGAGAAGCATCCCATCTTATCAGAAAGGTGAAGAGAAGCATCCCCTCTTATCAGAAAGATGAAGAGAAGAACCGCCTCTCATCAGAAAGGTGAAGAGAAGCATCCCATCTTATCAGAAAGGTGAAGAGAAGCATCCCATCTCGAACGACCTCGTGCTTCTTTGCACATGGCTGGGGGTGCTCTCTGCACCCGGAGAGTGTGACCCTCTCTCTCTGACCCTTGGCCTTGAGAGCTGTCCTAGTTATTGGGTTAACACCTGATAGGGATGTTTTTCTGAGTGAAGACAACTCAAAGTAATGGATTAGCACATTATCATTTAATTACAAAAATAGGATAGGCCCCTCAGAATTATTTGGGAGCCTTCCTGACACATGCACATTATCATTTTGAAGGTTTGTGTTAGTCATTTAACATGCAAGAATCATATACTCATCAGTCCATAGCAGAGAAATGTTATTGTAAGTTAAAGGTGAGCTTGTCCCTGTGGATATAACCCCTTCTCAATGATTCTAAATGTATATTAATTCACCATTTACCTTTTGATAAAATATTAGTTTATCAGAAATATTTTGTCTCTTCCATAAAACATAGGTTTGAGAAATAAATTACCCAATATAAAATCAATTACTCAATATAATTGACTCTTCCCTCCCTTTTCTTACATATGGTACATATGAAATAATAACTTAGGAGTCTATTTAAACATGGTATAGTTTATAATCTATTAATCGAGAAGACTCAGTATCACCTGTGTGCAGCTTACAAAAACCATTGTGATAAACATATATTATGCAGGGCTCTAGGAATGGATACATTTGTTGAAAAACAAAGCATATCTGATTTGGGAGGAAAAGTTTCATCCCTTTAACATCTGTGTTATTACTGAAGGCATAGCATGAATGATACTGGGTGTCTGAGGGTGTCATTACTGAGAAATGTCAAACAAAATCAAAACCTTACATTTGAAAACAGGTTTGCATTCCTCCACTGAAGGTGACGTTATCATTGGAAACAATAAAAGCTAATTGTTTTGATGTAGAATCTATATATTGAATCGTTAGAGCAGAACAGAATGGTTGTATTGTAGCCTGAGTTTCGTGCAGCCTTTAGTTTTACCAGGTGGAAACATTGTCTATATAATGTGAATACATGTAGAACTAGACATTAAGAGACCCCTGACATTAGGCCTATTTGAAACAATAGTAGGGGCTTTTACCAGCTCGCCAACTTACAGGCATCCTCTGCATAGCAGTATGAATAGCCTTAAAAACAACCTGCGGTAACGAGAGTCATGTATCTGAACCAAATGCCCTAAGTGAAGCCGTTAGTCTCATCTGACTGACCCAAGGGTTGGTGCTGGTGTGACAGGGAGGCTTCCAAGTGTTCATAGCAGATGTCATGCTTTCAGTTCATGGCTCGGTGGGGGGAGCAGACCCATGTGAGACAGTATCAACGGCTGTAATGTTCAGTTTGAGGAGTGTCATTCTCTCTGGGAGCAGGAAATGGTGTCCATTCAGACCAGACCATTAATGTCATGTAGAGCAGCCATAGCATCTCTGTGACTGCACTCAGCCGGACTGCAGCAGGGCAGAACTGGGTGACTTTTAGTGAAGCCGTCCAAGGCCATAGACAAAATGGAACCACGTACTAACAAAAGGGACACAAGGTCATCAATGTCTCTCTTTACCTTTAGCCTAATTGTAAAACAAATTAGTGAAAGAAATGTGGAACCCTAATCCATCATCATGTGACATTTAGAGTTAATTTAAATAATTACTTATGGGTTGAAGTCAAATTAACTTTAACATTAGAACTAAAGTCAGTCAAAATTGGACGTGCACGGATCAGAATCTAATCAATACACCATTTCCCCAGCTCTGTAATGAAAAGGATATCAAGATTAGGTACATTACAGGAGTGTTAAAACATCCAAACATGCACACTTATCTTATTCTAGTAGAGATTAGAGGACAGGTCTAATGTTGTGAACAAAATGATCAAGTCAAGTTATTTTATTTATTTTATCTTATGTACCACATTTAATTCAATAATTAATCTTAAATTACTAATAACTTTAAAGAAGGCAACAATTTACAATGTGGATAAGGTGACTACTTATCCAAAGTGTGTGTGGGTGGGTGTGTGTGTGTGTGTGTGTGTGTGTGTGTGTGTGGGTGTGTGAACAGCTTGTCTGCCCAAGGTTAAAACATTTGGGACAGCAGTGAGAATGTTATGAGAAACAATTTGTTGCTTAGACTGAACTCGAAAGAAGCTGAGATTAGAACATTTTAAATAAATCAAAACACTTGTACATTAATTAAATACATTTGACATTTAGCTTGAGCTGGGTTCAATACTTTCTTTATGGTATTTAAATTGGGCTCAAGTAGAACCTTTACATGGATTTGGCTTGCAACACAAAGTGATACCGATCTCTGTCTGTTATGATTTGAAAGTCTCATGATTTAAAGTGTAGGCCTGTGAAGGAGAGGCCCTTGGAAAACAACCTCTACTTCTTTGTTAACTGTAATTACTTATTGTAAAGAGATTGCAACATTATACTTTTTAAAGAATTGCTCAATTCATTTAACACATTTATTATGCACACTGTAATGAAAACGTCAACAAATATATTGATCCTGGCTTAACCAGCGACCTTTACTCTTTTGTTCATAAACTCGGTTTCAGAAAACTTGTCAGTAGTTTAACAACTATTAGAATTGTAGTAATGTCTATGGAGACCAATTGGTTGATACGAGAAATCATTTGAAGCAGTTTAATAAAGAATGTTAAACTATATTTAAAACTGTAATTAAACTTCAACTTATATTAATTATCTGAATCCAGTGGCCAGTTGGAACAGATAATCAACAAAGTTTCCATTTTGCAGCAACAGCGCAAAAGGTTTCAACAATAATTTGTATTATGTCTGAGTCTAGTTCTGTCTTATCAGCTTTGTTTCGGAATGTGTTCAATACATTACGTTTTTTTTCATTATTACCATACAATACATAGATTTAAGAATAAATGAAACAAATAATACAATATTGACCTAAAACAGCAGACAGATTTTGCCACCCTGACCTCCTCAGGCAGGGTTTTTACGACCAGCAGTGATGCCTCTTAGGGTCTCAGGGTGCAGGACGGGGCATAGGGTTTATAAAAGGTCACAAACATATCTTAACATAACAGCAATACAATTTAAGAATGTATTCTTAAAGTAATATAATCTTCTCTTCTTCTTACACCTACAGCGCACACCCTGAACAGTGTGCTCCTTGTTTACATGTTCCTCTGCACACTCAGATGCAGCGCACACCCTGAACAGTGTGCTCCTTGTTTACATGTTCCTCTGCACACTCAGATGCAGCGCACACCCTGAACAGTGTGCTCCTTGTTTACATTTCCTCTGCACACTCAGATGCAGCGCACACCCTGAACAGTGTGCTTCTTGTTTACATTTCCTCTGCACACTCAGATGCAGGACATAAAACACTCTTTTGCTATTTATTTTCATTTTGCAGCACATCTATACTACCAGAATTTTGCAAAACACTATATATTATTTATCTTTCTCAAGTCATTTACTTTTGGTGAGTTAACTAAAGCTTAGTTTATTTTACCCTGGCTATGGACTGATTCATTATTAGTTGTTACAAAACATGCACAAGACGGCGGTTAGACAAACCAATATAGACCCCTGATACAAACAATCAGACAAACAAACATGATGAACTCATAATAAACACCAGCGTGACAGCAAAAATTCATCCAGCTCAATTTAGTCCGGATTAAAGAGGTTTCAGAGGGGGTAGGGACTATTTGATCTCTCCCAATGGGAACCCAGTGGGGTACCTTGACTCGTACCTCCACCCTTGTATACAAGTCCTTAGATCGGTGCCTGAAGACCGTCCAAGAGCAATAACTAGCTTATCCTCTTGCGACTCCACTATCCCTGCTCTAGTGGTGCTATGCCCCCCCGATCAAGAGCACATAGACTTTTTTCCTCTACCCTTTCTATCCGAAACCACACAGTTAACTGTAGTCCTACTCGACCAGCCTACACACCTCCCATCATGCTCATCCCAACGATGAAACACAGTTTTGTTCTACACTTGCATACCACGGCCCACCCATGATCAATTAGCCTATAATTTTATGTATGCACCCCGGACCGACATCAGCTCCTCAGCAATGTAGGGAGCCTGTCGCATCAGGTAATGCACGCACCTCGCACTTGCCAGCACATCTCTGAATGTAAATGGCCACAAGCTACGAGAGTGCTTTTAAACAGTCTCGTTTTTAATAGAGACGGCGGTGGTGTGAGTTAAAGTTATAGACAAAAGCTGTGATTTTCTCCCTCTGAGTTCACGGCACCAGCTCATGCAGATACGGGGAGGCATTTGACACACATTCCCCGGAGCCGCAGCAGCTGGAGCCGTGTTTTTTTTAGAGGCGCTGGGGGTAATATCTCTGGCTGCTTTAGTTAACTGCTAGTGTTGGCCGCTGAAACCCCCGGAATCTCGGCGATTTGTTCATTACAAATCTCTATTTTGATTTCACACAGAAGTTCCACTTTACTGCTGCCCTCATTAAGGTTTTTTTTAAACATCTCCGTGTATGCCTGCACGGCACATACGTCCGAGCATCACACACAGAGGGAACCAGCCAAGACAGAGTCCCTGGATGATCCCCTGGGGTTACTAGCCCCAAATGTTCATTAACCAAAACGAAACGCAGCCGCTTAGCTTCACAGATAATTTTAGGATACCGTCAATCACAGATTCTGGTAAGGCAATGTCCAAATGTAGATTTGAAATCACACTTACCAGTCTCTGAAGATATGTTGGTATCCTGCCGACAACGCCAATTTGTGGAGGAAACTTCTGTGTAGTAATGCATGGAGTCACCGACTCAGGAAGGAGACACGGTGAGAGTTGGAGCTTTGATGTCAAACACTGATGGGTTTATTCAGAGTATTCGGCCGGAGGATTCACATCACAAATCAAAGAGTCAGAGGTTCTGACCACACGGTAGAGTTGCCACGTCAATTCTGAAGAACCTCTCTCTATGCTAGACCTTTTAACAGGTTCACAGAGAGAAATCAACATCTCTGAAGGAGTAGACTAAACACTGAATCATCTGCGTCCGACGCTCATGGCCTCAAGGATTTCACATCTTAGAGCCCACAAACACCGATAAAGAAGTGCTTCAGTGTTCTCACAACAATTACCCTACGTGCCAGTCAAGTTGACCGGTCTCACACTGGTGACAACAACACATATGGCACCAAGGCCTTTCCTTAAAGGAGATAACACATGTCAGAGTAAAAGGTTAGATATCTAGAAGAATTATTCCTTAACACTGGTCAGTCTTCGATGGTGCTGAGCTTGTTGAGCCCTTTCCTAAAATGTAATTGACAATGCTTAAACATGTTAAATTCAACTCTGAATAAGTAATTTCCATGAACATTTGCACTTCCTTACTGACCTCAAGCATCTTGAAAGATGCGTTTTCGCCATCCAGGCTTCCGTCTTCTTTGTCCATGGTAACATGACTTTCCTTAATGGGTACACAGGACAAATATTATTGAGTGGAATGCTCTGAATATTAGATACTCCTGATACTAGGATGGGTTGAATGCAGAGTCTATTTCACTGTGTCTGCTGTGCTGTGTACATGTGACGCTAAAAAGAGGATTCAAAATCCTCAATTTCCATATGAATGGCGGATAGTATGTTTGTATGCAATAAACTCCATTCACACTAACCGACTCTTTAGGAAGGAAGCTGTAAGGCCTCTTGTTATAGGAGTGGTCCTCGTCAGTGTCCAGGGGCATCTGTAGACAGTCAACCATTATTTTGACAGTGCTTTACATGCACGGTTTAACTCCTCCAAAAATGATCACCACACAGTACCACACAAAACAAATGTTGCATGTACCATAAGTTCTATGTAGTATGTGTTTTAGGAGTAGTAACCCATTCTGAAACAGGCACACAGGGTCATAGATACGTTGAGCGATACACTGACCATGGTGCTGCTTGCATGCGTCCTTTTACGACTGATCCTGAATGTAGGTGGAACATTGTCGCTAAGGGTCGCCCTGCCTTCCTCACTATAGTGAGCAAACTTCTTTCCATACCTGCAATTAAGACACATTTTCTTCACCAGAAGGTTGCATTTTAGAGCCAGGAGTTCCCCCCCAAATCTTCTCGATAATACAATTACAAATTCAAATGTTTTTGTAGCACTGCAGCATACCCTTCCAGTCCAAGGTTTTCCACCAGGATAACACACCACCACCTTCTCAGGAGAGACATGTCATGCTAAAGAAAGAGCATCAATTTTCATTAAGTTTGTTATAACATTTTAATGTGACTTCTTTCCTTAATACTTACAATGCTGAAGTCAAAGCTGGCCTCCATGGCAAAATACCAGGCATACTGTAATGAGAATTTTATTAAGACATGCAAGACATAATGTACACGTGACAGCTTATAACTCTGAGAAAGTAGTCACACACCTCCAATAAAATGTGCAGGGCTGATAATGCCACAAGAAACTATTCACTATTGCATGCATTTACAAATGAAAGGTGTTAAGGAGCAATCAATTGTGCCATATCACGGCCTTATCCTTACTCACCATTATCATGAAGACACCACAGTCATTCCCATGGGTCTGCTTCGGAAGCCCCTGTATGAAGAAAAGTTAGTAAGAGCATAATAGCCAATTGTGACAATACAATAGTGACATTGCAAACACCTCAAAATCCAGAGCAGTCTTCTCGGTCCAGGATCCTGCAATGATTTGCTGTGCAACACCCCTGGGAAAGCAAGAGCAAAACTAGGTCAAACATCAGAAATTATTAAAAAAGAGGGGGAACAAAACATTGTTGCTTCAGATTCAGAACATGAACCGCCAACTGTAGTCCACAGAACAGGGAACACAGTTGTAGAAAAATAACAGCCATTAACACGTTCAGACCATGCAAATAAAGTAAATCATATTATTGGAAAAAGTTCAACGAGGAAGATTTCTCTTGGTTTCCCTTTCGATTGCGTTTGACTATTTCATTCAACTTCAGCTTTAAGGAAGCCAATCTTTTCTGACTATAACAATCCTTCCGTATTTAAAGGTGGGGTAGGTAAGTTTGAGAAAGCGGCTCGAGATACACTTTTTGTTATATTCCATGGAATGCTCTTAACATCCCGATAGCAATGAATATCTGAAGTGCTTTGACAAAAAATCCATAAAAAAAAGTCATCTCTGGAAGCCGTAGTACTGTAAAAAGCACGACCAATCATCTGAGCCGGCCCGGCTAAAATAACTGGATGGCCTACCTGCCTGTCAGCCTTCCATCTGTGCACAAACTTATCTCGTGCCCTCATTGGTCATGTGTGCGTTCGTGTGTGTTGGAGGAGGGGCTCTGTAAGGAAGTGGCAGATTTTTTTAGGCTGCGTACTTTCAAATTCCAGCGCACTCGAGCCGGTTTCTCAAACTTACCTACCCCACCTTTAAGGACTACAGTGCCTCCCGTTTGAACTTTTCTTTTTTAAACATAGTCTTAACATTATAGGCAGGTCAGGGTAACGTGACCACCAGAACACACACATCCAGGGTAACCTTAATAGATTCCTGTAGGGCTCACAGGGGAAACCCCCTGTTCTTCTGAAATATTGCGAATCCAGAAAGAACAGTTCTTTCTGGAGTGGCCTCATCACCTACAGGGAATATGCAGTCTGGACAATAAGCAAATAGTACACTTTGCGGGTAATAACATTGCCTCAACAAATTCACAAGCAAATGGCATGAGTAATGAAGGTTAAAGCTAAGAAATGTACAACCACATCCTTTCAATGTACAACAGGATGTCATATGCTGCATACAAAGTCTGTATATTTTCAGTGGGTATAATGAACTTACACACAGGAGAAAATGCCCTGGAACCCACAGTGGAATGATCAGGGCTTCCCTCTGATCAGCATCCTTCTGTTGAAAATGATGTACTGCATTTTCATAAAGTAATTTAGTAATGTGGTGTTGCAAAATCAGAAGACCTTTTAGTTAAGTGTTTGTAAACCATTTAAGTTTAATTTAGTATTTAGAACCAACACAGCCAATGTGCACATATCCAATGAGGGGCATGCCAATTGTAAAGTTAAGGATAACATCTCGTCTACATCTCGGTTCATCGTGTTTAATATTAGACTGAAAATATCTGCTCAATCACTTACTGGGAAATGGAGCAAAGGATCACAGTTGGAGGGGGGGAGCCATGTTGGGGGTAGATGAAGGTCGCAAATGAAAACATCCTTTCCCTGTATAGAATTCAACCATACCTAAAATTATGAAATGCTAAAAAAAAAGTATGTAAAACATGTCTGAGTACCAGCTATGTATTGAACACAACTATGCATGTAAGCCATGACCTTTTCACCAAATCACATAAACTTTTCAGTATAAAAATATCTTGCATAAATAAATAGACACACCTGCATATTAGCCATGTCTTGGACCAGCCTTAGGCACCCATTTCCTACCTGTTGATATAGTTTATAGACAATTAATTCCTGGCATATTTTTATCAAAACATACCTTCACCACTAAATTGGACAGTTGTAACGCACCATTGAGTCCATGTCTCTATGGAGTCCAAGCGTCAGCATGTTACTCTACGTTAGTATATGTTGGTAGTGCGTGAGGCCATATGTACAGATATGTACATGGGACATGAAAACAGTGCATCTCATATTGACAAAAATAAACCTCGCTAACCGAGTTTTCCAAATCACTCTAAAAATAAGCCGTTGTGATACACGTGTAGACAACATCTGCAGAATCATAAATGATCATTACATTGGGGTCATTAAACCATTATTTCGCTAAGATAAAAAACATTAAAGTTTTGGATTTTAGTGTAATTCACAAATGTTCCACCAGATGGTGCCACACACACCCATGGGTATATTAGTGTTTAAAGCCGTGGGAAATGTTTTAATTCAACAGGAGAGGGTAATTCAATTGTTACCCATGGAACAGGGCTGCAAACATGGCTATATGAGTGTTAAAATGCTGTCAAACTGTTTTAATTCAGTCACAATTGTCGTTTTTTGGCGGTGTACATTGGACTCAATAAACATACAGAGTTATGGACATAAATGTGTCAGTATAGACGGGATAATGTACATATTAATAATATTTAATTAGTTAAATGTACAATGAGCTAAAAACAGCAGAATCACTGCTGTTAGCAGGGTCTCAGAGACCCATAGACCCAGAGACCCAGGGTACAGCACCTCACTGTCTTACCCATAAAACAGGGCTCTGATCAGGGCTAAAGTAATGTTAGAAACTGGTGAATCTGTTTAAATGCAGGCAGCAGACTCACTGCTTTTAGCAGGGTCTCAGAGAGCCAGAGTGCCAGGGTACAGCACATCGCTGTCTTACCCAGAAAACAGGGCTCTGATCAGGGCTAAAGTCATGTTAGAAACTGGTGAATCTGTTTAAATGCAGGCAGCAGACTCACTGCTTTTAGCAGGGTCTCAGAGAGCCAGAGTGCCAGGGTACAGCACATCGCTTTCTTACCCATAAAACAGGGCTCTGATCAGGGCTAAAGTCATGTTAGAAACTGGTGAATCTGTTTAAATGCAGGCAGCAGACTCACTTCTTTTAGCAGGGTCTCAGAGAGCCAGAGTGCCAGGGTACAGCACATCGCTTTCTTACCCATAAAACAGGGCTCTGATCAGGGCTAAAGTCATGTTAGAAACTGGTGAATCTGTTTAAATGCAGGCAGCAGACTCACTTCTTTTAGCAGGGTCTCAGAGAGCCAGAGTGCCAGGGTACAGCACATCGCTTTCTTACCCAGAAAACAGGGCTCTGATCAGGGCTAAAGTCATGTTAGAAACTGGTGAATCTGTTTAAATGCAGGCAGCAGACTCACTTCTTTTAGCAGGGTCTCAGAGAGCCAGAGTGCCAGGGTACAGCACATCGCTTTCTTACCCAGAAAACAGGGCTCTGATCAGGGCTAAAGTCATGTTAGAAACTGGTGAATCTGTTTAAATGCAGGCAGCAGACTCACTGCTTTTAGCAGGGTCTCAGAGAGCCAGAGTGCCAGGGTACAGCACATCGCTTTCTTACCCATAAAACAGGGCTCTGATCAGGGCTAAAGTCATGTTAGAAACTGGTGAATCTGTTTAAATGCAGGCAGCAGACTCACTTCTTTTAGCAGGGTCTCAGAGAGCCAGAGTGCCAGGGTACAGCACATCGCTTTCTTACCCAGAAAACAGGGCTCTGATCAGGGCTAAAGTCATGTTAGAAACTGGTGAATCTGTTTAAATGCAGGCAGCAGACTCACTTCTTTTAGCAGGGTCTCAGAGAGCCAGAGTGCCAGGGTACAGCACATCGCTGTCTTACCCAGAAAACAGGGCTCTGATCAGGGCTAAAGTCATGTTAGAAACTGGTGAATCTGTTTAAATGCAGGCACCTGCATTCACACCTCCAGGGCGGAGACCGGGAAAACCAACTCTATTTGCCCGCTCACAGAGCCCCGAAGGACGGACTAGAGACCTCCAGCACCAGTCTGTTTATTTCACACCTCCAGGGCGGAGACCGGGAAAATCACCTCTCATTGCCCGCTCACAGAGCCCCGAAGGACGGACTAATGACCACCAGCGTGTGCCCCTAACAGTGGCACCTCCATAACATTGCACACCGTGAGTCCCCGGGCCCCCACAGTTAAGCACTCCCCCACGGACTAAACCCAGATATTCACACCCTCCAGAATCTCGTGCCCCTGGTAAGACTAACAAGGGGTGGATTTTGTGGTGGTCTACGGTCCGCCCTTAAGCATCCAACTGCGGACTAAACCCAGATATTCACACCCTCCAGAACCTCGTGCCCCTGGTAAGACTAACAAGGGGTGGATTTTGTGGTGGTCTACCGTCCGCCCTTAAGCATCCAACTGCGGACTCCTGACACTCAGACACTTTTCATATTTTTAGGTTACCAAGGGCACGCTTGTCTGGCAGTTATGCACATGCGGTTTTGTCCAAGGCAGTGTGCTTAAGTCAGGGGGCCCGGGGACTCAAGGTGCGCATGGCAGGCCGCCTATGAGCGGCCAAAATGTTTTAATTAACTCGTTATTGTCGTTTTTAGACAGTGTACATTGGACGACATAAACATCCGGAGTTATGGACATAAACGTGTCAGTATAGACAGAACAATGTACATATTAATCATATTTAATTTATTAAATGTACAATAAACTAAAAACAGCAGAAGCACTGCTTTAAGCAGCATATCACACTTCCAGGCAGACATACACACACCCAGGGGGGGAAGAGAACACATTGACCCAGGAATAAGTGTCTGAATCATGGGCACATTAGTGTTTAAAGTCGGGTGAACTGTTTTAATTCAGGACCAGGGTGAAAAGATAACACATTTACCCCGCAAAAGTGTTCAAAACATGGGTATATTAGTGCTCAAACTCGATTAAACTGTTTTAATTGCGGAGGTTTTACGTTTTGGTTCACTCGTCTCACACACCCAGAGTGTTAACAACATTTTTTACAAATTTTATAAATTAGTCTAGAGCTCCATCTATTGTAATTTGAGTGTATTACACGTCTGTCCATGGAACGCGAGTTTTGCGCCATTTGAGTGGAGTAAACTGATATGCAGCTGGAGTAACATGTACATTGAGACGCATTGGGACATATCATCATCACTTTCAATGTTAACCTTGTACATATGAGGCACAATATGCTTACTCTGTTTTTATCAAAGACCCCTCTCGCCTTGGTAATTCTTACAAGTTCGCCCTCCTCAAAGTTCATTTCCGTAGCACCTTTACCCCACTGATGCTAGTGATCCCCCTTTGTATGCTAATTACCCCTTTGTTCGAGGTGTTATCACATGTAGGTGTGTTCAGTTAAACACTGAGATTTTCAACATACTACTCTACAAAATGATTTTTTCATATTCTTTTGACAAACTATACTTGACTTTTTTACGGAAAATCATGACAAACTTTAATGTGACTTATTCTTAATTTTACCATACTAAAGTAAGACTTGAAAATACTATATCGTTGTTTTTTAAATTATATTTCAACATATAAAACAGAACTTTTGTTTGTGTTAGCATAACATTGACTGGCTTTTCCTTGATCATTTCAACATGAAATGAGTTTTATTTTTTATTTTATTTTTTAAATGATATTTTAATATAGCATATTGACGGAGATAATATTTACGGGCCCTTTGAGTAGAATGTTAAAAAGTAAGCTAGTCCCAGACTGTAGGGCCCACTCCTTAGGTTGGCTCCACTTAGGTTAAATTACTTTAGTTAGAATGAGGACAGGCTAATTAGATTGACAACAAAAGGGTCTGAGAGGCTCACAGTTTTGTCCTCCCAACAGTGTAAAATAAATTTGATGCAGCAGTGAGTCATTGCAGTTCATTATGTGTTTGAATATATCAAAAATGTTCTAAGAAATGTTTTAAAGCACCCAGGACTCTCATTTTTGCCAAGACATGACTTAATACACGATGCAAGTTTTAAAAGCTTTTGCCTGGAAGTAGCAGATTAAGTGATTTAATGGTGGAGCAGGATTGTTAAGAAACCCAATTCCTTACAAAAGTACTTTATATTCTACCAAGAAAACGAATTCCTTACAAAATACTATTCTATCAGTTGTAAAGTGTTGCACACTTCAAAGTGTATCTAAAAGTATCCTAGTAACACAAACAAAAGCAAGGAAGAAAAAAGCAAAAATCAGTAAAGTCATCTAACAAAACATATATTTAAAAAAGTAATGTTAGTCAAGTCAAGTTACCAAAACGGTATTGTTTCATCGAAACAGTGTTAAAATCACAAACTCTCCATTTAGAGTTTGATTCTTTAAGAATCTCAATTCATTACAAATGAATGAATATTTTACCAAGTTATAAAGTTTTGCATCCATCAAAGTGTAACTTTAAGTATCTTTGTAGGAGAAAAAACGAAAATCATTTAAGTTATTTCCAGAAAACTGGATTGTTTTACTAAAATCCCAAAGTGCCTTTAAGAGTCACAGTCTTAAAGAAAATCTGTTCGTCTTAGTGGGGGTCCTTAGTTTTGGATGATTTGCTAATTGGGGTGGGACTTATTGCGTTTAATGTCTGTATATTCAAAAATATAATGGAAAAAAGGAGAGAAAAAAACAAATATCACAGTATGTTGTAAAATATGAAAAAAGTAATGTGTTAAAATAACATGAAAGAAATCAAAAGTAAAGCATCTAAAAACATATATTTAAAAAAGTAATGTTAGTCAAGTCAAGTTATCAAAACTGCATTGTTTCATCGAAACAGTGTCAAAATCATAAACTCTCCATTAGAGTTTGATTCTTGAAGAAAACTCAATTCGTTACAAATGAATGAATATTTTACCAAGTTATAAAGTTTTCCATACATAAACGTGTATCTTACAGTTCCTTTGTGAGAGAATTACGCACAAATCTGTCATATCAAAACATTCTATTGCAGTATTTTATCTGTTTTATGTGCACTGTTGGAGGAGCCTGTGACCTATGTTTTTCATTGACATATCTACACTGTAGCTAATGGGCATATGCCATAAAGCCTTGAAACTTGAAAACTTAAAATGATCAGAAACTGCATTGTCTCACTGAAAACAGCTCTAAAGAAAACACAGACAGTCTCACACATCCAGACTCCATTTTTCATGAAGAGCCTCAGACGGAGGGTCTGAACCCGGCACAGATACTGCACCCGTTTCTTGACTGGCGCTCCCGACGGATGGCGGTAAGTTGTCACAGGCGTCTCGCTGATTAAACCCATATCGATGTGTCTCTTTGCCATTTTCGTTTTTGAAAGTTCAGGTGACTTGGTGAGTGGCTTTTTATCTAGTTTGCACGGATTTCTTTTTTTATCTAACTCCACCCCCCGACCTCTATCTTCTGACATCACAGCTAAAGGAAGGGGGGAAGGGGTGGTGGGAGGAAGGGGTGGGGGCGACAGGGAGGATGTGACACCTGCTGTAAGGGAGGAGGAGGGGGGTGGGTTGAGAGGGGTGGGGGCTGAGAGGGGTGGGGGCTGAGAGGGGTGGGGGCGACAGGGCGGATGTGACACCTGTATGTGAGGGGGAGGGGGGTGGGCTGAGAGGGGTGGGGGCTACAGGGAGGATGTGACACCTGTACGTTATAACACCTCGAACAAAGGAGGTCATTAGCATATCAAAGGGGCTCATTAGCATAATTAGGGGGCGGGACTTAGCAGGTGTGACCTGTCACTTTTTATGCATACTAATGAGACGAAAGGAGCATTTGTATAACTACTCCTAACCCTAATTTACAAAAAAAAACACCCGGTAAAATGTGACTGCAATCCGTCCGGGTGGTTGGGCTCAAGGGGTTAATGGATGTCTGAGAGTCTGAAAGTTGACAATCCCCAGCATGACAAAGTGAACGTTGGTGTGAGGCAAGAGGCACGGAAATGTGGGAGAGATGATCGAGATAACACACGATCGAGAGGATGTTACACCTGAAATGAGAGTGAGATACCTGTACTCATCTCAGAGGTACATGTTGTACTTTTTACTGGACTACACTTATCTGACAGCTGCGGTTACTCTACAAATGAAAAACCAGATCACCAAAGAGCAGTGATGAGATCAGTTTGTGTTGTTTTAATGAATGTATATATTCAAGCTGTGTCCAGGAAGCAGAACTCTACACAACAGAGGCTGCAAAGAATCCAATCTGACACTCTATAGGCTATTCTGCAAAATTGCAAAAAAGTAATGACTTCCTATGTTTTGATAAAAGGCACTGCAGGTTAGAGTAGCAGGAAACTCTGTTAAAGATCCCTTCCCAATATTTATATTCACAAACACATTTGATCCTGTGAACGCAGCACAGACTGAGACTCAGTCCAACCAGTCTGACTGCTAACTGTCATAGTGAGGCGAGGACACACACACACACACACACACACACACACACACACACACACACACACACACACACACACACACACACACACACACACACACACACACACACACACACTCAGGATAGGAAGCGGCGTCACTTCACTTCGTCTGATGGACGCTGAAGTTGATGAAGCTCAGACGAGGCTGCTACTGATGAAGCTCACGGCTAACAGTTCAGTAAGTGGAGCTGTGATTGGTTGACGTTGTTAATTGTTGTGGTCGCAGAAACGCTTGAGTTGATGAACGTGTGATTGTTTAAAGCTGGGAAACAAGATGGCCTCCTAGCTGTGAGAGCAGAGAGAGTGCAGGTTAGTTTAAAGAGTTCCCTGTGAGGAGGAAGAGGAGTTCAGGCTGATGGGGGTCAGTCTGTCAGGACGGCTACTGATGTGGAGGGGAAGGCAGAGGGCGGGCACTAGGACCCAGCAGCCATCAGAGAGCTCACCTGGGCCTTTGTTCCTGAAACACCTGAGAGACTCTGGCTGCGTTTCATTGGTCGATCAACACGCCCTCCTGACCCCCCCCCCCTCAGGAACTCTGATCTAAAGTCTAAACAGTGAAATTCAAACGTCTTAATGCAGTATTCTCACCTTGTTACATGTGTCCTGATAATGAAGAAGTGTACTTGTACTAGACTGTACAGTTTCAAAATGTACTTACAGCCAATACCTGTATCTGATGGCATTAGAATATATTCTATAAACAATTTAACGGGAACTGTTTCACTACTTTAGCTGACAGGCTTTCAACATATTTTCTTTTTTCACAGAGCACATTAAGGTTTTAGTTTCTGATGAAACTGTGAGTCTTTCTCTATTGTAGTCTTCTCTTCAGGTGTTCTGTGTTAAACACCAGCTGAGCAGAAGCCATTTTGTTTCTTAGTCTTCACTATAAAAATAGAAAACTCAAGTCTAAACATGTCAACAAACCAAAAAAAGGTGTTCAATTCAGTCGGGAAGCTCAAATATGTGCCAAAAATAAAACCTAAAGGTGTGTTCACCTTAGTGAGATCTGGAACGATGGAAAACCAGTTTACAGATCTAATGAGGGAGAGGAGGAGGAGGAGGAGGAGGAGGAGGGGAGAAGAAGAGGAGGCGGAGTTAAACAGGGAACAGGTAAATGGAGGAACTCCAGTGGTCACTCTGAGGAACTGCAGCTGGTTTCTGGTTTCTCTCAGAGGAGGACGAAGGACTCAGATCTTTAGTTTCAGAAACATTAGTGAAACCACAGTGTGATAATAATCTGTTACAGGTCCTCTATTCAACACTTCACTAAAGTACAAGTTTAAACATCAAAATATACTTCAAGTACAAAAGTAAAAGTACTCATTCTGCACCAGAATATTTTAATATATAGTTATTGCATGATATTTTGGTGATTATATTTAGTGTTATTAATCTAGAGCTGAATTTTTTTTATCTTAAAATATCACATAAATGTACTGCAGACGAAAGTACAATACTTGCTTCTAGGAAGTAGAATGGTAGAAGTATAAAGTAGCAGGTAATGAAGTGAACTAAAGTACATAAAAGCTAAAAGTACCTAACACCTGAGTCAAGGTGCAGTGAAATCCTCCATCAGCTTCATCTGGTCGAGCTTCCTCTGCTCTGATTGGTCCTCACCACTGACTCGGGACAATAAGCAGACTCTTCTCTGTCCAATCACAAACCACTAGTGTGTTCCTTTATTAAAGGAACTAAAATAATACAGATAATCAATTTCTTGTTCTTTTAAAAAAATATATCAATAACTTTATTTTCTCCATCTTTATTTCTTACCCTCCAAATCTTCTGCTCCGAACTCCAAACTCAGTTTCCTGTTGGCTGTTTAAAATGTATGAACCTCTAAAACAGAGGAAGATTTTAAGGCTTGCTGAGCTCTTCACAGTCCGTCCAATAGAAGTGATCTGCATAGAAAGGCCAAGTATAATCCACATGAAGGATATTCCTGAAGTCTTCAAACCATCCTGAAGACCACAGAGCATTGAGAGTATCTTTAATGCGGCTTTCACACCAGCGCTTTTCCCTTTCTAGCTCCTAGCTAGAGCTTTTCTGGTTCAACTCCGGTTTCCCTTTTCAGCTCCCGCTCTGTTCACACTGCCCAGAGCTGCCGCTGCTGCGTCATGACGCCACCGTTTACATCGCTGATTTTCTCCCCAACGGAGCTCACAACAACAACAACGGGGGGGGGGACTGCGTCGGGTCGATGATCGTGGTTCATTGTTTATTAATGTGTTTCAGCGGCATTTAGCGACCGCTGCAGTGCTGGCTGCTCTTCCACGGGAGTTTATTCTCCCGTTAGCTCCGGGTTAGCTCACACGGCTCTAAAGTATTCACTGTCTGACTGTCACACAAGCAGCTGATACATATCCCCAGTTCCCCTTAAGTGAATGTGTGTCAGTCTGAATTGACGCTGTTTGGCATCACAACGCTGTTATGAAAGTTTCTCTGGTATAACATGGGTGATGTTAGCATAGCAACCGAAGCTAAACTGACTACTTGCTAAGCCGTTTTCTACAGGCACTTTTTACCGGCGTATTTTTCATTATGATTCTACTTGTGATAGTCGGACATGACAACCTGTGCAGCCCATGTATTGATTCCATCCGATAGCTGCTATAATAACAAACAAAACGTCTGCCTGCTCTCCACAATGATCAATAACAGCGAACGGATGGTCAAAGTAAGGTACAAATAAACAGAATCACACGAAGCCTGGTTAGTGTTGCCTGACTTTATAAAGTGTGTTTTTTTTTATAAGTGTGTGGTTGCCTTCTAGTCACTTTGCTCAGCGCTACTGCTTGTAGGCAGGCATGACGAGACTCTTCAGTCGACCCATGTTATGGGGAGGTGGGTTTAGTTTCCTGCACGCCTCGACGTAAGAGAGACGTAAGCGACGCCGCCTCTAGCTCCGAAGCTCTTGCCTCTAGACCGACAATTTTTTGGAGCTGGAAGTGAACCGCATTCCGGAGCTATGAGGCGGCGCCGCTGCGGTGTGAACAGGAAAAACCGGCGCTTTTCAGGCTCCAGCTCCGAGCCGGAGCTGAAAAAGCGCCGGTGTGAAAGGGGCATGAGACGCTGCAGCTCAAAGAGACCACATCATGGAAACTGTCTCATGAGTGTGTTTAGTTTGGAGGTGTGTGAGCTCTGTGTCCTGATGAGATAATGTGTGGTTCTCCAGCAGGTGGTCGTGTGTGTGTGAAGGTGTGAGCTCTGCTATGAATCCCTGTGAGGACACTGAACCCGCTCTGAGTGGGAACCCTGAACGCCTCACCAAAGCTCAGAGGTGAGATGAAGACCTCTGACTGTCCTCTTCTCCAGAGCTCAGCAGGCATTATTCACACTCAAAGCTCTGTGTGTGTGTGCGTGCGTGCGTGCGTGTGTGTGTGTGTGCGTGTGTGTGTTGAAGCCCAGAGCAGCATGGACCTGGACCTGGACCTGGATCTGGACCTGGACCTGGACCTGGACCTGGACCCAGCTGTGTGTCCATGAAGAGTGACTGGTCGAGGAGTGAACCAATATATTTTAAAGACCGACCTTCAGAGACAGAGTAAGTGGACATCATGTGACTTCATTATATCAGCAGCAGTAGAAAACGGGGGGTTACGTATTGTAACCCTAGTTATATAAGCACAGGCGGAGCCCTCTACTGGACTCTATGGGTACTACCTTATCCTGGGTGCATTCTCCCACTGAGACTTCTATAGACGTAGCCGGCCTAGGGCGGGCCTACCTGAATGCGCGTGCATCACACCGTATAAAAGGAGGCCTCGCCTCCTGACTATCATCCTATACCTCTCTTCAGCGAGCGGAATAGGACAGACAGTGCCCTGAGTAGAGGGCTCCACCTGTGCTTATATAACTAGGGTTACAATACGTAACCCTCCGTTATATCTCTCACAGGCTCCGCTCTCTACTGGACTCTATGGGTACAGTGGGTGGAGCCCTGATGTATACGCGCACTCTCGTCCAACACCAATCCACCCTACTGCCCCTGACCGGCTTTTCTGGTCAGCAGCTGCTGGCCCACCTTCTCCTTTAACCCGGTTATGACCGAGGAGAAATCTGGGCTGCGGCTGACAGAGCACACCCTGCTGCGCCTACCTCGCAGAAAGTGTGCTCAAAAAACAGTGCCGGGGGACCCCCCCCCCCGCCCATAGACGGATGGGGAGAGCCCCCTCGGCCCCGTATGGGCTTACTACGCACCTGCCTTCCTGAATCCCTAAGGATAACAGGGAGAGCGCCAGCGCCCATGCCTCACACTCAAGCACTGACCCCGTGCAGAGTGTGAGAGGACTGAAATGTGGGGGGGCTACCCTCTCGGCAGGAGGGGGGCAGCCCCTCCGCCCCGTAACGGGCCAGCGCGCCCCTTGCCTATCCCGGGACCCTCAGAAAGGCCCCAGGAAAGGCGAAGGCGCATCACGTCCGGGGAGGGGGTCAGATGCCAACTGACCCACAACCCCCCCCCTCCCCTACAAATCCTGTGTTGCCCCAGCAAGCACAGACGAGGAGAAAGAGCCAGACATGTCCAAGAGATAAAACCTTATAAAGGGGCCTGGCGTCGACCAAGACGCCGCTGTGCATATATCCTCCACACTCACACCGTTAAATAAGGCTGTTGACACAGCTACAGCCCGTGTGGAGTGCGCACGAATCCACGTGGGGCAGGCTCTCCCTGCCTGTCCGTAGGCATGTGCAATGCACTCGCAGAGCCAGCCTGCCAGGCGTTTCTTGGACAGAGCTTTCCCGATCACCCCGCCCCCGAAGCACACAAACAGCCGTTCGGTGCGTCTAAGGGCAGCCGTGTGCTCCACATAACATGCTAGCGCACGCACCGGGCAGAGGAGGTGCAGTTTAGCCTCCCTGTCCCCACCATGGGGGGAGACTAAAACCCCCTAACTGAATAGCCCTCGACCTGAACGCACTCCTTAGGTCTTTAGGCACAAAGGAGGGGTTCGGTCTAAGTGTCGCGCCACTCTGGTCACCCCAAATTAGTAAACAACTCGTGCTCTTTTTCCAATTGATCGCAAAACCTAATTTGGTTAGGTGTGTGATCAATTGCGCTGTGCAAAACATTGCCTGTTCCCAGGACCCAGCCATGACTATGAGGTCGTCTGTGTAAAAGAAAACTCTCATGCCGTGTGTGCGCAGCGGTTGAGGCGCTGTGGCCACACATTTGCTGAATGTGCGTGGGGATAGGGAATAACCGAACGGCAGCCTGTTGTACTCGTAGGCTATTCCCTGGAAGGCAAAACGCAGATACTTTCTGTGCTCTGGAACAATTTCCACATGAAAGTACGCGTCTTTCAGGTCGATGGTGGTGAACCAATCGCCTGGCTGCACAAGCCCTAGAGATTCCGCATGTTAATTGTGAAACATTTCCTGCAGGAAATATGACGATCCAGGCCGCGGAGATCTAGAATAGGTCTGAATTCCCCTGTTTTCTTGAGAACCAGGAAATACATGGAATAAAGACCCTTTTCTCTGTGCTGAGGATGCACAACAGACACAGCCTGTTTCTGCACCAGAGCCTGAATCTGGAGTGAATAGCCCCGTTTCAGCGTCCTGTCCATCCACTTTGTCAGTACACAGCTGAGTTTCCATTCCTCATAACATTGTGTTAGCTGTGGGGCCGCAGCTATAAAGCTGTGATACTCTCTGATGACCCGCTCCGCCGCCAAACTCCCCGTAAAGGGAAGATTTGCCCGTGGGGGGTCGAAACAGAAAGGGCCGATTATCTATTGAGGACCCTGAACGCACCGCCGCACGCTCACGTGTGAGCGCACGCTCCATCATAATGCTATTTCCGTCACTATGGAAAACAGCATTAACCGGAGCTTTTACAGGCGTAGTGTGTCTTACTAAGGCCGCTGAACGCACCGCCACGCGCCCTTTTACAAGTGCGGGCGTTGCTATAATGCAGCCCCTACCACTATGGTAAACAGCATTATTTGGAGTCTAATGGCGCATTTCCACTACAGCCCGCAGCCCGGTTTAAGAGGGCTGTGACGTCAGCGGCCCGTCTTTTGGTTGCGTTTCCACTTGGCCTAGTACCGGCCGGCGGGTCCTAATTCACAGTTTTTCTGGCCTCATAAAATCGTGGGTCCAGGGCCAGAGACAACGAGGCTGAGTCGGGCTGAGTATGCTAAACTAGAGAGAGCGTCGCTGGCAAGGGGGCAACAACTACAACAAGATTGACATATTTGACCGTGATTTAATTGTAATACACGTTTCAAAATGATGCCGAAGTAACAACATACTGATACCGGTTAGTAAAACCCATGAATTAATGCTTTGTCAAGTCTGCAGACAGACGGCAGGCGAAACACCTTTTAAAATGCTTGTTTTCTAAATGGAGATTGGCTAAGCTAACGCAGTATATGCTCCAACCGTCCACACTCACAACAACGGCCTATACAGACATAAATAAAGCAGCGACTGTATTCACCATGACACAGGCAGTCTGTGGTTTGTACTTGTTTAACTTTTGTCTAGTTTCTGAACATATATGAGGAGCTGTGAGCTCTGAGTGCTAACAGCTAACGGCTGTGTTGTTTTTCTGGGGTCCTCTGAAGATCACGTCACGGCTCCGCCTACACTGCGTTACTATAGATACTGCCCCAGTTCCTAAACTGTAATGGAAATGCGCCATAAAGTGAGCCAGTCCTAACGAGGCCCAGCCATACCGAGCGGGGCCGAGCGGGGCCGAGCGAGGCCGTGTAGTGGAAACGCGCCATTAGCTTCAGGCATAGAATGTTTTCTAACAGAAAAACATTGGCCATAATGTCCCTGTACCTGCATCGCACCATAATAGCGCTGCCTGCAGTTTATCACTCTCATCTGCGCACTCCCACTAGCCTCCTCCCTAACAGGAGCTACAGCTGGGGCGGCGAGTGGGGAATTGGTACAGTCATCAACATGTGCAAGTGTATTGTGGAAACAAAGGACACTCAGACTTGGATATAGATCAACACCATCTTTATTTTTTAAAGTTTTGACAGGGATCTGGGCATTAAATAGGGAGTCAACTCCGCGTAGATGGAGCTCCCCACCCGGGTGTTCTCTCCTGTTGCGGAGCCTGCCTCGGTCGGGCAGCCCTTCCCCGTGACTGCCGGTATGCTGGTGCCACGGGTTGGGCCGTAGAGGTGGAGGGCGCCGCAGCTACGGGACCCCCGTGTCGGCGCCTCTCCCTCCGCTTCACTGTCGCACTACGCTCCCTCCGCTGCATGGCAACGCGAGGGGGGCACGTAGCGGGGCCTGAGGAGGAGCCAGAGATAGCATGCGGCTAAGCTGGACTCTCTCCTCCTCTAGGCGGCTGAAGTGCTGGGTGACCGAGGAGACCGACCCAAAGAGCCCCTCCGTGGACACGGGGGCTCCGAGGAGATCTTCTGGTCCTTCTTAGATAGGGCCGTGAGCCCTAGCCACACGTGACGAGACGCCACTGTGGCCAGGGAAATTATCAGGCCTGCTGCGGTGGCCACGCCATAAATCAGATTATTCATCTGACTAACAGCGCGGTCCGAATAATCGCTCTCGTCCTGAGACGGGAGGGCGGGGGCGTCTGCCCTCCGCCCAACCAGCCGCGGAAGCAGATGGGCCGCCAGGCTCTCATCGAGGGGGGGGGCACACCTGGACATGTCGTGTCCGAGCGATCCACCACCTTAACGATACCCGCCATGGCGGCTATCGGGGCCTTCGTTTTTTAAATGGCTGCTGCCACATGTCGCCTCCCAACACACCGCCCATACCTCTGGCAGCTGGGGCGAAAT
>NW_022987539.1:0-51706 GCF_902827165.1 Trematomus bernacchii
TGTATCCGGCCAATGACGGGGAGAGTTTTGAAAGAGACAAAACACTGTTCCATACATTTAAAAACACTTAAACAATTAAACAATGTTTACCTGCCAACAAGCAGCAGTGTGCTGTCATTTCAAACATGTTACCCCACTGTTTAACACACTTTTACCTGTGTTTTGAAGACTCTTTCCTGGGTCAATGTGTCCTCTTTCTCCCCCCCTGGGTGTGTGTGAGACAAGTCAAAGTGAGTCAGGCTGCCAACAAGCAGCAGTGTGCTGTCATTTCAAACATGTTACCCCACTGTTTAACACAGTTTTACCTGTGTTTTTGAAGACTCTTTCCTGGGTCAATGTGTCCTCTTTCTCCCCCCCTGGGTGTGTGTGAGACAAGTCAAGTGAGTCAGGCTGCCAACAAGCAGCAGTGTGCTGTCATTTCAAACATGTTACCCCACTGTTTAACACAGTTTTACCTGTGTTTTGAAGACTCTTTCCTGGGTCAATGTGTCCTCTTTCTCCCCCCCTGGGTGTGTGTGAGACAAGTCAAGTGAGTCAGGCTGCCAACAAGCAGCAGTGTGCTGTCATTTCAAACATGTTACCCCACTGTTTAACACAGTTTTACCTGTGTTTTGAAGACTCTTTCCTGGGTCAATGTGTCCTCTTTCTCCCCCCCTGGGTGTGTGTGAGACAAGTCAAGTGAGTCAGCCTGCCAACAAGCAGCAGTGTGCTGTCATTTCAAACATGTTACCCCACTGTTTAACACAGTTTTACCTGTGTTTTGAAGACTCTTTCCTGGGTCAATGTGTCCTCTTTCTCCCCCCCTGGGTGTGTGTGAGACAAGTCAAGTGAGTCAGGCTGCCAACAAGCAGCAGTGTGCTGTCATTTCAAACATGTTACCCCACTGTTTAACACAGTTTTACCTGTGTTTTGAAGACTCTTTCCTGGGTCAATGTGTCCTCTTTCTCCCCCCCTGGGTGTGTGTGAGACAAGTCAAGTGAGTCAGCCTGCCAACAAGCAGCAGTGTGCTGTCATTTCAAACATGTTACCCCACTGTTTAACACACTTTTACCTGTGTTTTGAAGACTCTTTCCTGGGTCATTCGTGTGCTCACCAGGGGCACGAGAATACCCTCCACAGAAGGGGTCGTGGTTCCGTGAAGAAGGCCGAATTTGGGTGCTCATAGGCAGCCTGCTGCAGAGTCATTTTCAGGCTCCTCTCCACAATTGTCCCCCTAAAATGATTTAAAATCATTATTTTTGCATTTAAATGCATTTATTCTATCATTTATATGGTTCCCCAACACAATGCACATAGTCTGGAGCTCACTGGGGTCCTGCATATAATTTAATCAGGCGTTTTAACACTTTTTCCCATGAAAATGATTTTTAATCACTATCATGGGGCTATGAAAATAAAATTCCGGGTAATGCAGAGCACAAGTGCACCTTTTACTATTTAAATGTATTTGTATTATATATATTTGGGCTAGAAAGGTTACCTCTCTGGGTGATTTAGTCAGTTTATGGAGCTTAGCCCACAAATCCTGGATGATCCAGACCGAATTTGGGTGCTCATAGGCGGCCTGCCAGGCGCCCCCCACCCGTGGAAAGCAAAAAAAAATTGAAGAAAAACGCTTAATTATAACTTAAAATAATCAAAAATGAAGTTTTGAAAAATTGTCAAAAAAATGACAGAGTGCCAACGGGAGAAGGGGCCAGACTATTGGCGCTTCGGGCCGATTTTTCCCCTTCTCCCTCTTAGGTGCCTTACAAACAATGGACGTCCGCTCTCGGGAGCGTCGGAGTGGTGCGGTCACCCTAAGTGACAGACCTAAAGTATCCGGGATTCAGGCATCTTCCCTGGCTTGTACATTTTTGGTGATGCGCCCTGGAGATATCAGACTATTTTAAACAACTTTTCCCCGCCTTTCAAACACTTATTCCGGGGTTTTAGCCAGTCATTTTGCACGAAATCATTTAACATTGACGGTCTCCTGAAAAAGCACATATTCTGTGCATTTTCAGGAGAGCGTCAATGTTAAATGATTTCGTGCAAAATGACTGTCTAAAACTCTCTTCCAGACATTTAAAAATACTTTCCCCGACCATTTAAACATTATTTCTGGCTTGTAAAGTGCAGTTATGCGGCCTGGAGGTATTATACTATTTCAAACAACTTTTCCCCGCCTTTCAAACACTTATTCCTGGGTACAAGTATTATCTTTCCCCCCCTGGGTGTGTGTGAGACAAGTGAACTGAGTCAGCCTGCCAACAAGCAGCACCGTGCTGTCATTTGAAACATGTTACCCCACAGTTTAACACACCTTTACCCACGTTTCAAGCACTTACTGCTGGGTCAATGTGTGCTCAAATGTGTCCTCTTTCACCCCCCTGGGTGTGTGTGAGACAAGTGAAGTGAGTGCAAGGTTATGGAGGTGCCACTGTTATGGGGACATGCTGGTGGTCATGAGTCCGTCCTTCGGGGCTCTGTGAGCGGGCAGAGAGAGGTGATTTCCCCCTGGTCTCTCCTGGAGGTGCAGAGTCCCACTGTTGGGGACTGCTGCTGGAGGTCTCTAGTCCGTCCTTGGGGGCTCTGTGAGCGGGCAGAGAGAGGTGATTTCCCCCTGGTCTCTCCTGGAGGTGCAGAGTCCCACTGTTGGGGACTGCTGCTGGAGGTCTCTAGTCCGTCCTTGGGGGCTCTGTGAGCGGGCAGAGAGAGGTGATTTCCCCCTGGTCTCTCCTGGAGGTGCAGAGTCCCACTGTTGGGGACTGCTGCTGGAGGTCTCTAGTCCGTCCTTGGGGGCTCTGTGAGCGGGCAGAGAGAGGTGATTTCCCCCTGGTCTCTCCTGGAGGTCTGAAATACACAGAGTCCCACTGTTAGGGGAACATGCTGGAGGTAATTAGTCCGTACTTTGGGGGTCTGTGAGCGGGCAGAGGGAGGTGATTTTCACGGTCTCCGCCCTGGAGGTCTGAAATACACAGAGTCCCACTGTTCGGGGAACATGCTGGTGGTCATGAGTCCGTCCTTCGGGGCTCTGTGAGGGGGCAGAGAGAGGTGATTTCCCCCTGGTCTCTCCTGGAGGTGCAGAGTCCCACTGTTGGGGACTGCTGCTGGAGGTCTCTAGTCCGTCCTTGGGGGCTCTGTGAGCGGGCAGAGAGAGGTGATTTCCCCCTGGTCTCTCCTGGAGGTCTGAAACACACATGTTAACACACCTTTACCCACGTTTTGAGCACTCTTTCCTGGGTTGAAAAGACATGTGCTGTAGCCTGGTTCTCTCCCAGTACTGGGTACTAGTTAATGCCACTATCACCACCACATTTAAACCAGATGAACTGGTAGTTATCCCGGGTGCTGCAGAGTCATTTTCAGGCTCCTCTCCACAATTGTCCCCCTAAAATGATTTTAAATCATTATTTTTGCATTTAAATGCATTTATTCTATCATTTATATGGTTCCCCAACACAATGCACATAGTCTGGAGCTCACTGGGGTCCTGCATATAATTTAATCAGGCGTTTTAACACTTTTTCCCATGAAAATGATTTTTAATCACTATCATGGGGCTATGAAAATAAAATTCCGGGTAATGCAGAGCACAAGTGCACCTTTTACTATTTAAATGTATTTGTATTATATATATTTGGGCTAGAAAGGTGACCTCTCTGGGTGATTTAGTCAGTTTATGGAGCTTAGCCCACAAATCCTGGATGATCCAGGCCGAATTTGGGTGCTCATAGGCGGACATCGAAGCACCATAAAAACCACCCCCCTTGTAGAGTCACCAGGGGCACGAGAATACCCTCCACAGAAGGGGTGGTGGTGCCGTGAAGAAGGCCGAATATGGATGCTGATGGGCGGACATCGAAGCACCATAAAAACCACCCCCCTTGTAGAGTCACCAGGGGCACGAGAATACCCTACACAGAAGGGGTGGTGGTGCCGTGAAGAAGGCCGAATATGGATGCTGATGGGCGGACATCGAAGCACCATAAAAACCACCCCCCTTGTAGAGTCACCAGGGGCACGAGAATACCCTCCACAGAAGGGGACACATTGGATTAACCTTGAGCGGCGTTTTTATTCCGTTGAACACAACTTTTGATCACAAATCAAAAAAGGTAAGATGTAATTATTGTAATATTTTTGAAACCGGATGTTGTTTACTTTCTCTTTTCTGGCTGAAAGCTCCGCAAATTCGGGGTCGTACAGTGATGACACTACATGTATGGAATATGTGGAGTCTCAGCTTTAATCGGATATCTTGTTTGTGCAGTTACGATAAGTAATAAGGGCATTTTGAGAGTGAGTGCTGTGCAAAACTCCGTTAGTATTAGTTAGCATTTTTTCGCAGAATGCTAATTCAAAGCCTTGGTATTACTCCCCGTTAGTATATGTTGGTAGTGCGTGAGGCCATATGTACAGATATGTACATGGGACATGAAAACAGTGCATCTCATATTGACAAAAATAAACCTCGCTAACCGAGTTTTCCAAATCACTCTAAAAATAAGCCGTTGTGATACACGTGTAGACAACATCTGCAGAATCATAAATGATCATTACATTGGGGTCATTAAACCATTATTTCTCTAAGATAAAAAACATTAAAGTTTGGGATTTTAGTGTAATTCACAAATGTTCCACCAGATGGTGCCACACACACCCAGGGGGAAAATATGAGATATTAACCCAGTAATAAGTGGGCAAAATATGGGTACATTAGTGTTTAAGTCGGGGGAACTGTTTTAATTCAGGACCAGGGTGAAAAGATAACACATTTACCCAGGAATAATTGTCTGAATCATGGGTATATTAGTGTTTAAAGCCGTGGGAAATGTTTTAATTCAACAGGAGAGGGTAATTCAATTGTTACCCAGGGAACAGGGCTGCAAACATGGCTACATGAGTGTTAAAATGCTGTCAAACTGTTTTAATTCAGTCACAATTGTCGTTTTTAGACGGTGTACATTGGACTCAATAAACATGCAGAGTTATGGACATAAATGTGTCAGTATAGACGGGATAATGTACATATTCATAATATTTAATTAGTTAAATGTACAATGAGCTAAAAACAGCAGAATCACTGCTTTTAGCAGGGTCTCAGAGACCCATTGACCCAGAGACCCAGGGTACAGCGCCTCGCTGTCTTACCCAGAAAACAGGGCTCTGATCAGGGCTAAAGTAATGTTATAAACTGGTGAATCTGTTTAAATGCAGGCAGCAGGCTCACTGCTTTTAGCAGGGTCTCAGAGACCCATAGACCCAAGGCAAGGCAAGGCAAGGCAAGTTTATTTATATAGCACCTTTCAACACAAGGTAATTCAAAGTGCTTTACAAAAATGGAAGACATTTTAAAAATGGCATTTAAAATCAGTCATTAAAAAGGAAAGATAATAAAATAAACATTAAAAGAAAAAATACATGGATAAAAGTTAAAAGTTACAGTGCAGTTTAAGATGTGAATAGTTCAATTAAAAGCAGCGGCAAAAAGAAAAGTCTTCAGCCTGGATTTAAAAGTAGTAAGAGTTGCAGCGGACCTGCAGGTTTCTGGGAGTTTGTTCCAGATATTCGGAGCATAATAACTGAATGCTGCTTTACCATGTTTAGTTCTGACTCTGGGGACAGAAAGCTGACCAGTCCCTGAAGACCTGAGGGTTCTGGATGGTTCATAATTTAGCAGTAGGTCAGACATGTATTTTGGGCCTAAACCATTCAAAGCTTTATAAACCAGCAACAATATTTTGAAATCTATTCTTTGACACACAGGAAGCCAGTGTAAAGACTTCAGAACAGGAGTGATGTGATCCACTTTCTTAGTGTTAGTGAGGACTCGAGCAGCGGCGTTCTGAATTAGCTGCAGCTTTCTAATAGATTTGTTAGTGAGACCTGTAAAGACACCATTGCAGTAGTCGAGTCTACTGAAGATAAAAGCATGGACAAGTTTTTCCAAATCCTGCTGTGACATTAGTCCTTTAATCCTAGATATGTTCTTTAGGTGATAGTAGGCTGATTTAGTAACTGTTTTAATGTGACTGTTGAAACTCAGGTCAGAGTCCATGACTACACCTAGATTTCTGGCTTTATCTGTTGTTTTGAACATTGCAGACTGAAGCTCAGCGCTAACTTTTATACGTTCTGCCTTGGCTCCAAAAACCATTACCTCAGTTTTATCTTTGTTTAATTGGAGAAAGTTCTGACACATCCAGACATTGATTTGTTCAAAGCACTTACTCAGTGCCTCTGATCAGGGCTAAAGTAATGTTATAAACTGGTGAATCTGTTTAAATGCAGGCAGCAGAGTCACTGCTTTTAGCAGGGTCTCAGAGACCCATTGACCCAGAGACCCAGGGTACAGCACCTCGCTGTCTTACCCAGAAAACAGGGCTCTGATCAGGGCTAAAGTAATGTTATCAACTGGTGAATCTGTTTAAATGCAGGCAGCAGACTCACTGCTTTTAGCAGGGTCTCAGAGACCCATTGACCCAGAGACCCAGGGTACAGCACCTCGCTGTCTTACCCAGAAAACAGGGCTCTGATCAGGGCTAAAGTAATGTTATAAACTGGTGAATCTGTTTAAATGCAGGCAGCAGACTCATTGCTTTTAGCAGGGTCTCAGAGACCCATTGACCCAGAGACCCAGGGTACAGCACCTCGCTGTCTTACCCAGAAAACAGGGCTCTGATCAGGGCTAAAGTAATGTTATAAACTGGTGAATCTGTTTAAATTCAGGCAGCAGACTTACTGCTTTTAGCAGGGTCTCATGGCGCATTTCCACCACACGGTCGGCCTCGGCCACGCTCGGTACTGCTTGGCCGCGTTGGGCCTTAACAGGGCCCGCTCACTTCATGCTGCGCTTCCATTACAGTTTAGGAACTGGGGTAGTTACTATAGTAACGCAGTGTAGGCGGAGCCGTGACGTCATGTTCAATGAGAACCCCAGAAAAACAACACAGCCGTTAGCTGTTAGCACTCAGAGCTCACAGCTCCTTATATATGTTCAGAAACTCGACAAAAGTTAAACAAGTACACACCACAGACTGCCTGTGTCATGGTGAATACAGTCGCTGCTTTATTTATGTCTGTATAGGCCGTTGTTGTGAGTGTGGACGGTCGGAGCATATACTGCGTTAGCTTAGCCAATCTCCATCTAGAAAACACGCATTTTAAAAGGTTTTTCGCCTGCCGTCTGTCTGCAAACTTGCCAAAGCATTAATTCATGGTTTTTACTAACCGGTATCAGTATGTTGTTACTTCGGCATCATTTTGAAACGTGTATTACAATTAAATCACGGTCAAATATGTCCATCTTGTTGTAGTTGTAGCCCCCTTGCCAGCGATCCTCTCTCTAGTTTAGCATACTCAGCTCGACTCAGCCCTGTTTGTTGGCCCCGATAGAACCACAATTTTGTCGGGCCAGGAAAGAGGTGAAAAAGTGGCCCCGGGCCGGGCCAGGCCGTACCTAGGCCTAGTGGAAGCGCAACCAAAAACGGGCACGGCACACGACACGGCACGCTTAAACCGCGCTCCGCGCCATGGTGGAAATGCGCCATCAGAGACCCATTGACCCAGAGACCCAGGGTACAGCACCTCGCTGTCTTACCCAGAAAACAGGGCTCTGATCAGGGCTAAAGTAATGTTATCAACTGGTGAATCTGTTTAAATGCAGGCAGCAGACTCACTGCTTTTAGCAGGGTCTCAGAGACCCATTGACCCAGAGACCCAGGGTACAGCACCTCGCTGTCTTACCCAGAAAACAGGGCTCTGATCAGGGCAAAAGTAATGTTATAAACTGGTGAATCTGTTTAAATGCAGGCAGCAGACTCACTGCTTTTAGCAGGGTCTCAGAGACCCATTGACCCAGAGACCCAGGGTACAGCACCTCGCTGTCTTACCCAGAAAACAGGGCTCTGATCAGGGCTAAAGTAATGTTATAAACTGGTGAATCTGTTTAAATGCAGGCAGCAGGGTGTTAGCAGGGTCTCAGAGACCCAGGACACATCATGAGGACGGCCTAGAGACCTCCAAGAGGTGTCCCTAACAGTGGGACTCTGTTTATTTCACACCTCCAGGAGAGACAAGGGGGAAATCCACCTCTCTCTGCCCGCTCACAGAGCCCCGAAGGACGGACATAATTCACCGTTGGGATTATTGTGTTGCAACCCGGACCCGTTAGTGAGGGTACCGGGTTTGGTGTCATTCATGCTAGCTTGAGTAGCAACAAGCAGATGTTACTTACCTTGTCTTCTGTCTAATGGATAATAAAGTGTGGAGTTCCATACTGAACACACCGCCTCTGACTCCCTTTCATCGGCTCTACAACTGTTTATTTCTGGCCTTACAACAGACGGACGCCATTTTGTGCTTAACTTCAAGCGGAATCTTCCCAAACTCGGATCAAACTAAAAAAATAGGCAGTGCTGATCAAACATTATTCAAGATTCTGTTACTGTCCTGTTTATTTCTCTACTCAAAAGTTTGCAGAAATGTATTTTAGTGCACTGTCTAGCTTTGAGATCGTTTTTACAACAGACGGACGCCATTTTGTGCTTAACTTCAAGCGGAATCTTCCCAAACTCGAATAAAAAAATAGGCAGTGCTGATCAAACATTAACACACAGACACACACACACACACACACACACACACACACACACACACACACACACACACACACACACACACACACACACACACACTCAATGACTATACGACTGAGACTCATGTTTCTTTTTCCCACTCACTTTATTAATTATTTTTGGTTCCATTAGTAATAAAATCACAATAAAGGTACAACAGCGTGCTCTGAGGAATTACATCTGATCTGATCCTCTTCCTGGGTAGTCATCCACATTTCAGTTCTCATTCACGTCCTGTTTCCCTTCTTTAACACTCAGGTAGCTTTCAGGCTGTGCACATTTAAAAGCAGACAGTATATTAAAGAATAAATGATATATATATATATATATATTTTGTGCTTCTTCGTGTTTTCATTTTTGATCTGCGCTTCATTTTATTCTTGGAAAAACAAATATATCAAATGAGCGTAGAGTTTTAGACCATGTTGCTGTGGATTGGGATCATTGTAAATAATACATCGATGTTTGGCTATACCGTCATTTGATCTGAGCAGTACTCGTATATGTCCTGATGTTGCCAGCAGTGACAGGTAATACGTCTCATCTAATCTGGGTCTAATGGCAGAGAGGTGATCTTTCACTGAATGACTTGTGTTGTGTAGGAGTTCCTCGTATCAGCTGATCCTGTGTGTTTCATTGGAGGGGATGTTGTTGCGTAATGCTGCTGTATGCTTCACTTCTATTATTCCCCTAAAGATGTTACATATCTCAATCTTATTATCATTGGACTAAATAAAGTAATGCATGTTTTGCTCATAGTAATGAAATCATAATAAAAGTACAACAGCGTGCTCTGAGGAATTACATCTGATCTGATCCTCTTCCTGGGTAGTCATCCACATTTCAGTTCTCATTCACTTCCTGTTTCCCTTCTTTAACACTCAGGTAGCTTTCAGGCTGTGCACATTTACAAACAGACAGTATATTAAAGAAGAAATGATATATATATACTAGTGCACATAGTAAACAAACCCCTTTTGATTATTTCCGCCACATCATAAAGAAGTTAACACTCTGAATAACTGGAGTCCTCAGGAATAATCTCAGATAATGTGCCGGCTCAGTTTCACAGCAACAAGACCTTCATTTCCACCGTCAGGAATCAGCTATACTTTGCTGCTTTGTGTTCATCATGGAACTCGTTAAACATTGTGTTAATCAAGGAACTCGTTAAACATTGTGTTAATCAAGGAACTCGTTAAACATCGTGTTAATCAAGGAACTCGTTAAACATTGTGTTAATCAAGGAACTCGTTAAACATCGTGTTAATCAAGGAACTCGTTAAACATCGTGTTAATCAAGGAACTCGTTAAACATCGTGTTAATCAAGGAACTCGTTAAACATCGTGTTAATCAAGGAACTCGTTAAACATTGTGTTAATCAAGGAACTCGTTAAACATCGTGTTAATCAAGGAACTCGTTAAACATCGTATTAATCAAGGAACTCGTTAAACATCGTGTTAATCAAGGAACTCGTTAGGAAGAACAAATGAAGGTGCTACCTACCATGCAAAGCTCTTCAGTTTCTCCATCCCATAGTGATGAGGGCCGCGTTCCCATCAGCGTATTTAGCAGATCTACGCCTCCTGCGAGCTGCCCCCCCACAGCTCTGTACACAGACAGGAAGTTAGCTTCACAGACAGGAAGTGAGCTTTACAGACAGGAAGTTAGCTTCACAGACAGGAAGTTAGCTTTACTCTGTGTGTAAGTACTCTGTGTTTACTCTATCTTCACACAGGTGTATTAGTACTCTGTTTATTAGTACTCTGTGTGTTAGTACTTTGTGTATTAGTACTCTGTGTGTTAGTACTCTGTGTGTTAGTACTTTGTGTATTAGTACTCTGTGTGTTAGTACTCTGTGTGTTAGTACTCTGTGTGTTAGTACTCAGTGTATTAGTACTCTGTGTATTAGTACTCTGTGTACTCTGTGTGTTAGTACTCTGTGTATTAGTACTCTGTGTGTTAGTACTCTGTGTGTTAGTACTCTGTGTATTAGTACTCTGTGTATTAGTACTCTGTGTATTAGTACTCTGTGTACTCTGTGTGTTAGTACTCTGTGTATTAGTACTCTGTGTGTTAGTATTCTGTGTGTTAGTACTCTGTGTGTTAGTACTCTGTGTATTAGTACTCTGTGTGTTAGTACTCTGTGTATTAGTACTCTGTGTATTAGTACTCTGTGTATTAGTACTCTGTGTACTCTGTGTATTAGTCCTCTGTGTATGTGTACTCTGTGTATTAGTACTCTGTGTACTCTGTGTATTAGTACTCTGTGTGTTAGTACTCTGTGTGTTAGTACGCTGTGTATTAGTACTCTGTGTACTCTGTGTATTAGTACTCTGTGTGTACCGGAGTGCAGGCCTGGCCCTGTGTGGGGCACAGCTCCAGTTTGCAGTGCAGGTAGATTTCACTGCTTCCTCCAGAGAACTCGAACATGTTGAAGGAGAAAACGCTGGACGTTCCCTGTCCGTTTCCCTGCATTTGCACCGTATCATCAGCAGGGTTCGGACATCTGCCCGGAGACAGGAAATACACAAGAGGAAGTCTCAGAGTTTATTTTGTTCGAACAGTCAGAGTTTATTTTGTTCTAACAGTCAGAGTTTATTTTGTTCTAACAGTCAGAGTTTGTTTCCTCACCTGTTGATGATGAGGTCATATCGCAGATTACTGTCAGGTGATGCCTGATTGGTTGCCCAGCAGGAGTCTGTCACCATGGTGACCATATTGGCGTCCAGCCCCACCGCCTCCAGCTGCAGCCAGACCTTCTGGTTCAGCAGGATCTCCGTGCTTGGGCCGACCGGCTGCAGGAGGCCGGCGTCACTGAAGGAGCTCATCGTCAGAGTGTAGTTCCACTCTCCAGATACGATGTGCTGCACCACAGAGCTGCACACACACACACACACACACACACACACACACACACACACACACACACACACACACACACACACACACACACACACACACACACACACACACACACACACACACACACAGTTTATCAGTGTGACGCTTGGATCTGTGGTACATTAACCTGTTAAGCCCTGAGCCTGTTGTTCAGGTCTCAGGCTCGAAAATGACATTCCCAGAACAAACGACCATATCTTCCCTTCTAAAAGGGTTAAATTAATAATCTTTTTTCTCAAAGTAATGATAAACCTGTGAGTTGGATGTAGAAAAGTTAGAATCAATATAGATGTTTTTTATTTTAAAGAAAATTCAGATTTTACATAGTAAAAAACTGTAAATTATAGTGTCCGTCCAAAACTTCTTTTTTACTTATAGTGAAAACTACCCTTGGATGATGGGTTAGTAGACTAAAAGCATTAGGAATCCAAAGTACAACATATAATAAGTACCATGTATCAAGATTGATGCAAAACATGTGACATTTGACCTTTTTAGAGAGATTTAGCAAAAAGAAACCACTTCTGGGGTCATTTGGGTAGATTTTCCATATCTCTGGCCCCCCTTGCTCAATTTTGATGGTTGACACCTCTTTCTGACCGTTAGAGCCACCCACACACACATTGTGAAGAGAAGAGGTGGGGGCTTCGCGCATGTAATTTTGCATCAGAGTGGACCTATCTCTAGCTTTGACATCTGGAAACGGAAAAGCAGTTTTAATGCTTATGGATTATCAGAAATCATTTGACACAGACACATTAGATTAACCTATGGATTAACTTCAGCAGCGTTTTTATCGTTTTAATGCCATTGAAGACCACTTTGGAGAGACTACAGAGCCAAGGTAAAAATGTTAGCATTTTTAGCTACCTAGCGTCACCTGTTTTGATGTCCGTTTTTGCTTATAACGTCACAAATACGTATAATTCAGTGGTAATGTCGGTGCCGTTAGATTCTGTGTCACCTCACAATGTGAAACGATGTGTTGGATGTGGTGAAATGATAAATAATAAGATTTTGTGAGTGATTTTCGGTGCAGTAAGGTGTTAGCATTTTTCGCTCGTTGCTAATTCAGAGGCTCAGTGTTAGCATGGTGGGTTTTCTTTTGAAAAAAAAAAAAAAAAAAATGATTAGTTAGATGAGTTTCTTCCCGTTACATGGATATAAAACATTCATAGTTTTATTAAATGAACATGCCCTCAGACACTGTTTCCTGCAAGATGTTGAGGCAGTGCCCCAGTACCGGGGTCTCTCGGGCTTAACAGGTTAAGGACCAGGTGACGCTCACCTCTCTTGGATCCTGAAGGACACACTCCTGACCTCTGGCTGTGTGTACAGGAGAAGTCGATCTGGAACTGGTCTCTGCGGGTGATGACTCCGCCTGATGAGCTGTTCGAGAACATGATGGAGTTCTTGTAGACGATCTGGCTGTTGTTTCTCTGCAATGTGACAGAAAATTAATTAATTTAACGGCAACATTATTCCAGTGCTCACTGCTGACGGTTCCATCCTGGCAGAGAACGGTCAGTGTTGGAGTTCACAGTCCAAACCATCCAGGTCATAAATCACATGGTCTATAATCAATAAAGGGAACTAGAGGAGATGCTCTCCCAGTATTTAATTAAAGTTAAACAGGTGGCCTTCCCTTCCATCGATCAGAAAGAGGCAGAACAACCTTCCAGCTCTTCTGAGTGCTGCAGGTGTCAATAACCAACTGAACAGGACTCAGTTAAAGCAGCTTTAAATGCTTCTCGTTTGCCCAAAAACGCTCTGAAGATAACCCGCCATGAGTCTAGAGGAAGTGATAACCACGCACCATGACCTCCGTCCCGCAGGGGGCGCTGTTGTTGAACCTGAAGGTCACCAGGTGGCTCTGGGGGTCCATGTGGCCCTTGCAGCTGGGGTCTTTGAGCTGTAAGGTGGAGAAGTCGATGCGTTTGTCGTCCAGCAGACATCCAGCCAGAACCACAGAGGCCGAGTTCTGCCTGCAGACCGTGGGATCGCCTGCCACACAACGACACTTCAACGACACACCGACACTTCAACGACACACCGACACTTCAACGACACACCGACACTTCAACATGGACTATAACGGGTAGTGGAGTTACTGACAGAATGTATTTGGCACTATAATGAAAGCTGTTTCTAATTCCACACTAAACAATATGTTATTTCTGGCAGAGCTCAGCATCAAAACAGCTGTTAGCAGCAGGCTGGTGGTAAATAACCAAATCCCTAATTCAGACCAGTGCAAGCAGAGGAAACGGTGTGATATGCTCCGTACCTAAAGACTTGGTGGCTTTGTACTTTTAGGCAAACAGAGCCCGACAGAAGCAGCGGGTCGAACCGTGAACCTCTCCACAGAACTCATGATCACTGCAGGGCTGCTGACAGAGAGGTGGGGGGGGCTGCACACACACACACACACACACACACACACACACACACACACACACACACACACACACACACACGCACACGCACACACACACACACACACACACACACACACACATACACACACACACACACACACACACACACAATGATTTACTTTTAAATTAACTTCATTCATTTATCTGCTTCTTTACTATTTTCCCATTTTATTAGGGAGCCTTGGCTTCTGGTTACTTTTAGGATACATTTGATCAAATATGTCTGCTTGACTGCACGAGTTCCAGTGCAATATCCTCGAATGGAAATAGAGAATCTTACAGCAGCCAGAAGTTGACCTCCAGTCCTCCAGGGTCACGTTGGCTTCCAGGCTGCAGGCCTTGGCGTAAGCCTCCAAAAAGTGGCAGTCGACCCCATCCACTAACGGGTATCTGCACAGAGTGTGTGTGCAGGCGCTGATGTACGGCTCTGGGTCGGTGTGCTCGTGACAGGCGGAGAAGGGAGGCTGCCTCATGAGATTACAGCTGTTCAGAGGGAAGAGTTTTCCGTGTTACATTGGTTGATCTTGCAGAAACAACGCTGCTTATATGACATGACAAGACGAGGGTGTTCATGGCTCAGCTCTTACTGGTCGGTGGAGCGGTTGCAGTTGATGGCGCTGTCGACTGAGTCCTGGTATTGAATCTCACAGCTAGAGGGAGACAAAGATCACATTACATCTGAACCCTAATCCACATTATGACAAATAGGTCATATCAGTCGGACTGAGCGGTACCCAGGGAGGCTGATAGAGGACTTCTCTGCAGTCGGGGTGGTGGTCCACCTGGAGTTGGAGGGGCTGCCACACAAACCCTCTACAGCTTCAGGAAGTCCTGGTGGATGTGAGGGTAGAATTAAAGCTGTCATTCAGAAATAAATATGTACTATTCCGTCCAGATTGGAAGTACTGTTCTGTACCTGTCACATGTGCGCTGTTGCCATCAAAGAAGAGAGTCATGTTGGAGGACGGGAACTTAGCAGTGACTCCAGTCTGGTCCTTGGAGAGCTCCACGCCGTGCATCAGCTGAGCTGTGCTGCTGAGCACCAGGGCTTCACCACCAACCTACACACACACACACACACACACACACACACACACACACACACACACACACACACACACACACACACACACACACACACACACACACACACACACACACACACACACACACACACACACACACACACACACAGAGGGTTTGTGATACACCACCACAAAGTAACTCCTAGCAGGAAATGATCAGCATTGCTTGAGCAAACACCCCCCATAACTACAATGTGCTAACGTACCCGAACTCTTCCTCCTTGCTCCAGATACATGGTCACACCTGGCAGCGACAGGATCAGGTGGTCCAGAAGAGGAACATCTGTACGCCGGCGCTCCCTGAAAGCGGCCATGAGGTTGAAGCTGGCGCTGCCTTCAGACTCCATCAGACTGTAGGCACAGCGATCCTGGACAGAGTGCACTGCTCCGTGGAAACCGATCACCGTGGAGCCCGTCACCGTGCACACCACTGGAAGAATAGCGCACCTGATGGACATTCAATTCAACATTCAATTCAAAGGTTTTATTGTCATATGCACAAAGCTACAGTGTAGAAATGGCGATGACATTCTTCTGACCTGAGCTCCTCCAACGATGCAACATATATAATAAAAAGAAAGAAAAAAAAAGTAGTGCAAAAAGTCTATATACATGTAAATAGAATATGATATGTAAAAGAACAGATGGAGAGGGACTCACAGTCTGGGTCTTTTTAAAGACAGACATACTTTACACTCATCCTAAACTCATAGGAAATGAATCCTTCTCAAAGTTCACAATATGACACAGAAAGGTCAGTAAAGTTACATTCAGCCGGTGAAACACGTACAAATATAATAATATCTCTCTCATAAATACGTGTGGAATACTAGACATCTTGAAGTATTTTATAAAACAGGGCATACAGTGATATTATGTTGCATTATGGGTAATGCTCAACTCTACTTGGGACAACCCGGATATCTGCGGTTTGGTCTGGTTTATGGACGCAACACTACAACACTGATGGAGCTCGCCTCGGAGGATTTACACATGTGTAAAGCATGGAGGATAGGTCAAAGGATCACTTTATAGGAACACTGCACACACACCGAGACGCTGTGCATCCATCTGGATCTCTTTTCATAAAGTGTCCATCATGAGGCCCACCATGTCAAACAAGTGCAATGGGAAATAAGTGGAGAACGTTCTTTAGGATTTATAGACTGAACCATTCTCCAGCTGATAAGAAACAATAATGGATGGACTTAAAATCCCTTTCCACTGAAATGAGAACCGGGTTAGTTCGGACGGTTGGTTCTCAATGTTGGACCAATGACCTGTTCATTTGACAGCACTGTTTACGTCCCTGCATTTTCCAGAAAAGCCAGCTTAGGCAAAAACTACAACAATGGCGGGCTGCATTGGAGCTGTGCTCTCGTTGCTCTTCTTCAGATTCAGATTTTGTTCAGTTCAACCATTCAACTATTACATTATTCAGCTATTTCAGGACATCAAGGCTATACATGTTTTTTAAACCTTTTCTTTTAAATATTAAGCTTTTTCTGCATTTTCGGCAGGAAATGCATTTTCTAGTTTGTTATTATTAGGGTCTGAGACCTAGGTCGGCGAAGACCCTTTTGAAATCGGTCGCCCGACGCAGCCGTGATTTGGCGCCAAAGTTCGTGTTCGCTCGATGCTAGGCCCATCAAACGCCATGGAACACGATGATGTCATAACTGAAACTGACATGCTCACAACGCCACCAAACTTCACATGATGGTTAACACTGCGGCCCTGAACAGCTCTACGTCAAATGTTATGTTACTTAATATGGCGTTACCATGGCAACGAATCCCTCGCCATAAAACACGGTGTCGCTGTAACTCCAATGGACACGGTCCCATCGTCCAGCAATCTTCAGTTTTATATCACCGGTCCATGCCTCAACAGCTCTATGTGAAATCTGAGATCTCACCGTATGCCGTTTCCATGGCAACGCATCCCTCGCCGTAAAACACAATGTTGTCTTAAGTCAATGGAAAATGGTCCAAACTGCACCACACTTCAGATGATGGCTAATGGTCTGGCCCTCAACAGCTCTACGCCAATTACGGGATATCATCATATGCCGTATCGATGGCAACGCATCCCTCGCCAAAAAACACAATGTTGTCTTAAGTCAATGGAAAAGGTTCCAAACTGCACCAGACTTCAGATGACAGTTAATGGTCCGGCGCTCAACAACTCTACGCCAATTCTGGGATGTCATCATATGCCGTTTCCATGGCAACGCATCCTTCGCCATAAAACACAATGTTGTCTTAAATCAATGGAAAAGGTTCCAAACTGCACCAGACTTCAGATGACAGTTAATGGTCCGGCCCTCAACAACGCTACGCCAATTCTGGGATGTCATCATATGCCGTTTCCATGGCAACGCATCCCTCGCCAAAAAAACCCGATGTTTCCGTTACTCCTATGAAAATTGTCCAAACTGCACCAGACTTCAGATGATGGCTAATGGTCTGGCCCTCAACAGCTCTACGCCAATTATGGGATGTCATCATATGCCGTAGCCATGGCGACAGATCCCTCGCCATGAAATACTGTGTTGTCCTAACTCACTGGAAAAACGTCCAAACGGCACCAGACATCAGATGATGGCTAATGGTCCGGCCCTCAACAGCTCTACGCCAATTATGGGATGTCATCATATGCTGTTTCCATGGCAACGCATCCCTCGCCAAAAAACACAATGTTGTCTTAATCAGGGGCGTCGCCTGGACCTGAAAACATTCGGGGCTTAGCCCGCAGTGGCGGCGGCACTACAGTGGAATATTCTACTGCAACACTCCCCACACGCACACACACACAGTACACCCGCGACTGTTACAATGAAGGCTCGATAATCAGCTCACGGCATATAGGCAGGGGTAAAGTGGTATTTTTTATGAGTGGGGGGCTCACCTCCTCTAGGGGGGGTTCCGGGAGGATGCTCTCCCGGGAAGATTTTTTTTTAAATATTGAAGTTAAATGCATCAATCTGGTGCACTTTGAGAGCAAAATGAAGAGATCTATGGATACCTCTCTCAACACCCATATGAAGCAGAACTGTAAACAGATTTACTTTTTCTTTATGGATATTTTACTAATCACTGCCCTTTTAAACTCTATTCTTGTTTTACTGCCTTATAGTATTTCATAACTGTTTTTCCTTTATTTTCTTATTTTTTTTATAACTATAATGATCATATGAAGGTGTGCCGCGGAAATAATCTTTTGAATAATTTGTGACCAAACCGTTTGAGACCCACTGAGATAACTTAGACTAAAGTTATGTATCTAAACACTCAGAGAGTCCTTTAACTCACCTGAGTCTCTCAGTCTGAGAGGAGAGGACTCTCCTCCAGCTTCTTGTGGAAACAGCTCCTTATGTCCATTAGTGCAGCTAGCAAACCAGATGCTAACAACACGGTCCATGCTGGCATCCCTCCATCCCCCTCTCTCCCTCTCTCTCTCTCTCTCTCTCACACTAAATGCGCTATTGCCACACACACACAGAGCCGAGCTTGAATGACACAAGCACACGTTTATTTCCATGCAACTCTCTGATTGGTCTGGTGTCATGCCTCTGTTGCATTCACTGAACACGGGAAATTACAGTGCTGCCGTCCTCTCTTGTGTCATGATGAGGTTCACGTAAAGCACGGTTAATGTATTATATTATTGAGGGAGAATTGTCCGGGGCTAGAGAATAAACATTCGGGGCTAAAGCCCCGGATGCCCAGGCCAGGCGACGCCACTGGTCTTAAGTCAATGGAAAATGATCCAAACTGCACCAGACTTCAGATGATGGCTACTAGTCCGGCCCTCAACACCTCAATATGACAATAGTGAGTTTTCCTCTAAAGCTGTTGCCATAGCAACGCATCCCTCGCCGTTAAGCATGATATTGCTATAACTCCTGTGTAAATGGTAAAAAAGTGTTCAAACTTTACATGTGTGCTAACGGTACAGCCCTAAAGACATATATGTGTCAGTTTTGAGATTTCGTCAAATGCCGTTGCCATGGTAACAAAATGGTCGCCGTGAAACACGGTTTTCTCATAACTCCAGTTAACATGGTCCAAACGGCCCAGAACTTCACAGGTTTGATAACGATGCAGCCCTCAACACATCTAGGCATATTATGGGGTGTCATCAAATGCCGTTGCCATGTCGACAGATCACTCGCCATCAAACACAATGTTTATGATACTGCTGTAAATCCCATGTACGTTGTCCAATCGGCCTGAAACTTTCCACGTTTGCCAACGTTCGAGTCCTCGAGACACCTAGACACACACCTCGACGTGCGCACAACAGCCTGCGGAGCGTCGAAGACCCGCTCAACGCTGCTTGCAGCTTTAATTGTTATTATTATTATTAGGCGCCGCTTTCCACCTTCTTCTCCAGTAGGACTCAGATGAGGGTGTACTCTTATGTGTGGCTGTGAACTTTTTTTTTTATTATGAAGGGCAGACCATCTATTTGTATTTATTTTTTTGTTTTTTTTAGAAAGGGGCATGTCATATAAGATTGTATTCTTCTCCCTGCTCCTTTTCGCTCAATGGTGTGTAGAGACATGTTTTGTTGGCAATTATTGTACATTTGGCTATGCGTACCATGAGCGGGACGAATACAAATCAAATGAAATATCCCAACCAATCAGCTGCTGTGGTGACTTGCACAGTGGAGCTTATCATGTTTGTTAGATAATGGGCCCTGCAGTCCCACCACTTTGGATCAACAGGGACAGTGAGGGGGCTTAAAGTCTCTTGATACAATCTTGGCCCCCATTCGCTGTTCTATAAAGCACTATAAACAAGATTGGATAACACTGTGGTCATCATCTAGAAGTTAATAATGAAAAATAATCAAACTGAGTTCTTAGAAGTCCATTCAAACACATTCGACAGCTGTAGTAGATACTTTATCAGGTCACCATTGTCTTTAAATGCTTTCACACCTCAGGGGCAGATACGCCATGATTGTATCACAATATCATAGCTAATCACATCTCTGTGGTCTTGTATCTCATAGCATCTCTAGCTCTGATGTTTAGATCTAACTTTGAAAAGGGTGATGTTAGTTTAGTTATTGACATGACATCACACACATACTTTAACCACACTCTATTCATGTTTTGGTAGCCAAGTGCATATACTGGTATGATAATTATATTCTGATTCTGATTCTGATAACTGTTTGTTTTTAAAAAAAAATCACATGACTGAATGTTAACCAGGATTTTCAGTCATTAACACTTTGGTTTAAAGCATCATACTCATTCTAAACAACTTTTTAAACTATTTATTGGAAGCTGTGGGGAATTAAAGCAGAAGACATGAGCAGAGAAGTATTTTGCGTTGGCTCTTTCCTGAACTTCAGTTTTTGGTGCTCCCATATCAACTGCTGAACTGGATGGTTAACTTTCTGCTGAGAAACATTTGACCTTTGTTATAACAAAATAAACAATCCATGGAATCACACGGCTAAAAATCGATAGTTCTCTTGCAGCTGCTGTGTTGCAATAATCAGATACACTTACACAAGATACAGAATTGTTGGGACACTAACACCCATACCATACATGTCAATCTGAATTAAAAGCTTGATATAACACAAGATAAAGATTACACAAGATGATAAGTGAAAAACAAGTTAAGGTTTAGCAGCCGAAAGAAGTGAAACTTACTTACAGAACTTTGTGTGCCAAACCAGAAGTCATCATGCCAATGGCAATGATCTTGTTTTTGACTGATTCAACATGATGTTTTGTGTCAGAGAACAACAAACATGACATGGTTCTGTTACACGTTGGTAGCTTAAATACAAATACAAAATATTTGAGATTATGCAAGGGAAGGCCATGTGGCAAGACCAACCTGGTCTCACCAGAATGCGTGACTCCACCACGACTCCTTAACACCGCAGTGCGTGGTGGAGTCACGAACTTTGCTACATTTACGTTTCTGCACCACGCAAACAACCCCAATGTAAAGTGAATGAAGCTCCTTTGTCCTTAACCCTAGCCCTGAACAGCTCTACGCCAATTATGGGATGTCATCATATGCCGTTGCATATCCCTCGCCATGAAACACAGTGTTGTCATAACTCGATGGAAAATGGTCCAAACTGCACCAGACTTCAGATGACAGTTAATGGTCCGGCCCTCAACACATCAATATGACAATAGTGAGTTTTCCTCAAAAGCTGTTGCCATGGCAACGCATCCCTCGCCGTTAAGCACGATATTGCTATAACTCCTGTGTAAATGGTAAAAAGTGTTCAAATGTCCCATGTGTGCTAACCGTCAAGCCCTCGACACACATATATGTGTCAGTTTTGAGATTTCGTCAAATGTCGTTGCTATGGTAACAACATGGTCACCGTGAAACACGGTTTTCTCATAACTCCAGTTAACATGCTCCAAACGGCCCAAAATGTCTCAGGTTTGATAACGATGCAGCCCTCAACACATCTAGGCGTATTATGGGGTGTCATCAAATTCCGTTGCCATGGCGACTGATCACTCGCCATCAAACACAATGTTTATGATACTGCTGTAACTCCTAAATACATTGTCCGATCGGCCTGAAACTTCCCACGTTTGCCAACGGCCGAGTCCTCGAGACATCTGCCTGACGTCGACGTACGGACAACAGCCTGCGGAGCGTCGAAGACCCGCTCAACGCTGCTTGCAGCTTTAATTTACATTGCTTTTAAAATCGTTCTGTGTGACACGAAAAAAATGTTGAAATCTTGTTGGTGAACACGAATCAATAGATTAATTTCGTGACTATAACACGAAATGCCGTGAGACTGTGTTGCTCTCTCACACACACACACACACACACACACACAACCACTCTCTCTCACACACACTCACAAATGCACACTCACAAACACACACTGACAAACACACAAACACACACACACACACACACAGATGCACACTGACAAACACACACCTTAAAGAACTCATTATACCCTACTGTCCTACTAGGGCATTGCGTTCCAAGAATGCAGGGTTGTTGGTTGTTCCTAGAGTCTCTAAAAGTACAATGGGAGCCAGAGCCTTTTCTTATCAAGCTCCACATTTGTGGAATCAGCTTCCAGTTTGTGTTCGGGCGGCAGACACCCTGGGTGTTTCTCAATCGCGAGTAAAGCTGCTACAGAGCCACTATTTCAAGCATACTACGTCATCGAGTGCCGCCGAAGTACTGTTCCAATCTCCAGCATACTTGGAAATCTACCGAGCCCGGCGTACTCCGTTTGGAGAAATATCGAGGCTGCACATGAGTAGACTCTGCGGTCTTAAAATCCCCACAATGCTTTGCGCACGGACCAATTTCCCCAAATCTGTGGCGGAAGATGTAAGGCGGGGCCTCTCATATGACGCACACCTGCACACTTGCTAGCGTGTTCCACACTTCGTTTTCCGAATGCCAGGAAGTATTCTTGCCTCGCTTCTGAAGCAAGATGCTCGGCAGACATGTGCTACCAAGCAAGCGTACTCGCGATAGAGAAACACCCCCTATCCGCTTTTAAGAGTGCGCTTAAGACCTTCCTTTTTGATAAAGCTTATAGTTAGGGCTGATTAGACTCAGCCCCTAGTTTAGCTGCTATAGGCTTAGTTTGTCGGGGGTGTTGGAGCAGAACACCTATCTGGTGGCTGATAGCCCCCCCTCCGCGCGGTTCGTTGAATGAGGCTGATCTCTATTTAATTAAGAAAGGAATTGAAAACACCGGAATCAAAAGTTATAACAATTATCTGAGTTTACTGGTAGGAAATAAAACACGTATACTTAGTTATACAGAGTACTCCGGACTTCAGGCTTGTGAAGCGGTTTACAGGTAGACAGACCAGCTTTCAGAAAACGAGAAGTATGGACTCCAGGTTTGTGATGCGGTTTACCGTCTCTAGACCAGCTTTCAGCAAACCAGAAGCATTTTACATTAAAAAACAACAGTATTCATATTCATATTTTGGGGCGGAGATGTGTTGACTTTTCCCTTCCCCTTTTACTCCAAAGCGAATTAGAGAGTCCGTGGGGAGGAGCTGTGTGAGCTGCTCACATCCCCCAGGTGTTTTTACTGGTTGGATTCACTTCTGGTCGGGTTCAATACAGCGAATCAGAGTTCTGACCAGAACGTGAGATTCTAAGGTTTCACAAGGTCAAAGTCAATCTTATCTCTGCCCCGATATTCACTCCCTTACTTTCCCATGGAATTTTTCACATAAACTATTCTTTCATACAATTAAACCTTGTGCACAAATATAATGATGCCCATAAGGACCTTGAAAATAATATGTGTGTGCTCTCTGGTGAAAAGGAGCTGTGTGTGTGTGAAACAGGATCTCTGGGTCAGTGAGTTGTAAGTGAGAATATCATTTCTATATATGTGATTACTTAAAACAGTTGTGATTACTTAAAACAGTTCAAACAATACATGTTCACTAAAATACAATTCAAAATAATACATGTTTACTTCAATACAGTTTAGAATCATATCTTTTTACTTCAGGGGACACCTTACTTCTTCCTTCTCTCTGTCTGTACCTGTACTCTCATGTTCCGAATAACCCAGCTTCCCCAAATTTCTTTTTGGTGTCCTTGCTGGGATCCTGAGTCGTGGCTGATCCTGTTGCTGTGGTCCTGAGTCCTGAGTCCTGGATGGATATCCTTGTGGATTCATCTTCTTATTATAGACACATGCATGTCCAAACATTTGGACTACCTATGTTGTAAATGTATTGTCTTTTAAATTTACACACGGCATCTATTGCACATCTGTCCGTCCTGGGAGAGGGATCCCTCCTCTGTTGCTCTCCCTGAGGTTTCTCCCATTTTTCCCTTTAAACTGTGGGTTTTCTCCGGAAATGTTTCCTTGTACGATGTGAGGGTCTAAGGACAGAGGGTGTCGTATTGTCATACTGATATTCTGTACAAACTGTGAAGTCCACTGAGACAAATGTAACATTTGTGATATTGGGCTATATAAATAAACATTGATTGATCGATTGACACACACACACACACACACACACACACACACACACACACACACACACACACTAACTCACTCACTCACTCACTCACTCACACACACACACACACACACACACTGTCACACACACACACACACTCACACACTCACACACTAACAGACAATATTAGTGAACATAGTACGTCTTGCCCTGTGGAACAACGTCGCTACTACACATGTTCTTGTGAGACTGGGTTGGATATTTGCACATAGAGAAGGACCTTTGCACATGTGACCCCCCCAGGCTAAAGTGCTGCATCTGGATCCAGAACATATTTTTTAAATCCACCAAAAACATGAAATATCCGTAATGCAAGTTTTTTCTAAATGGATGTGTGTCTCTGAATGAGCCGACACCGACTGACACAGAGCGGGTCCTTCTGTGAGGGAGGGGCTGCCTTTTCATTACTGAACTTGTGTTACTCATCTCGTGGATTAAGCTCCCTGTATGGTGTCACTGACCACCCCCCCCCCCCCCCACACACACACACACTCAGAGTGCCGCTGCTACAAATGACTGATATTAAGAGGTCATTGAGTTTGAAACCTTTAGCCTCAAAGCAAAGTATTTGCCCTGGGCTTCTCGGAGGCTGGAAAGTGTTCTGAAATGTACCAGACTGAGATGTTTTCAGGAATGTTTGCATCAGTCTTTAGGGGCTGGAAGAGAAGAAACAGCATAAAAGCAGACGCCAAACACACAGCGCCACATCAGAGCTGCACCTGCAGGACCAGAACTTCCAGGACCAGGACCAGGACCTAAACAGAAGCATAAGCTGCCCCAGACCTCCAGGACCTCCAGACGGTGAGTCTCCACTTATGTTTCTCCACACGGTCCTGCATCTCCGTCAGGAAGCCTCCTGTGACTCGCTGCAGGGACCAGTCCCCTCAGAAACACAGAGAATCCTGAAGAGAGGTGCGTGTGAATGCTGAATGCTGAGCTTTCTGAGTAACGTACGGGGAGCAGGTAGCAGCTGGAGTCTTACCAGTTTCTCCATTGACTTCTGAAGTGAAATGTGGATGAATTATGGTGAATATTATTCATAGCATTCCTAACTGAGATTAACGTTTTGATGTTTGAACCGAGTTTGTGGGTTTAAAATGTGGAAGTAGTTAAGGTACAGAAAAGTGTACAGAAGACTAATAGAGGTAAAGACTTTTTTGCTGTAGAAGAACGTACATAGTAAAACTTAATAAGTTGTTGTAAATTTAAAAAAGTATGCAAACTCATTGCCTCACAATAACTAAGTTAAAGGGGACCTATCATGCAAAATGCACTTTTGTACGTCTTTTATACATGAATATGTGTCCCCGGTGTTCCAGGGAACTCACCAAGTGTCAGAAAACACAACCCACTCTATTTTCCTCCATACCCAAATCTCTAAAAAAGGGGCTGCAATGGATCTGATAAAAACTGATCCAGATTTGAACACTGTCCTGACGTCAGGACGGTGGCGCTACGGCTACTGGGCCAACTCCACCCATCAGGAGGAGACAGCCACGGCCATTGCCGTTCGAAAGCGCTGGAGACGCTGTAGTACATATGCCAGGCCTGTAGGTGGTGCTGTTCTCACAGAATCAGCCCTTGCAAAAACAGAGCTAACATTTTTCAAATTGAGCGAAATGAGGCATGGCTAAAATGCATGATCTGTTTGGTATTTTGAAAAAGAAAAAGTATAAATATGCCTTATATAGGTATGGTCCTACACTATATTATTCAAATATAGCATGATAGGTCCACTTTAAGTTAGTATGGTGAGTAGGAACAACTTGTTTATTAAGTACAAACACAACACTTTTAAGTTGTAAAAAAAACATTCATTGCATTAACTTAAAGGTCACCTATCATGCTTTCATACATAAATATGTGTCCCGGTGTGTCAGGACACTCACAAAGGGGCGTGGCCAGCAGCAGCTCGGGTACGTTGGAAGCTACTGACCCAGAATCAGCTCTTTAGTCACAGGCCTGAAATAGAGGGGGATGAGGCTGCAATGATCTGTTTGGGCTTTGGAGCAAAGCACTTCAGAGACATGTTTTTTATATCTCTGAAACCTATAATATATGCCTAAAAATAGTATAACAGGAGACCTTGAACATATACCAAACAGTTGGCTTTATTGCTAGGTTCATTTCAATAAATGAACAAAATGCACTTTAAACATGTCATGCAGGAGTAAGACAATGATTTAAGTAGGTACCTCCATATGATAATTGTGAATACATGATTAAAGGTTTTAGCCTAACTGTCTAAAACATGATGTCACACATCACTTGTGGATTGTTATATTTTATGAATCTAAAAGTGTTCATTCATCTGAAGCACTTTGAGAGCATTATCAATAGGATATAAATATGGTGTGCTCTTGTAACAAGTGTGTGCATTTGTAAAGCATTGAAACAGAAACACACTGATTGTATAACTATTAACGCTAACAACACAGAAAGAAAGTTACATCTACACATCACGGTGGAATTGGCATTACTCCTGAAGTTACTCGTACACAGTGCTGCCCCTGACAGAGTTGGCCCGTTCTTTACATAACGTGTGAAAGTGTGTTCATTGGATGACAATAGTGAAGCTGAGGGAAATGATTTCCAGATATGTGTTCAGTTAAATACCACCAGTACGTCTTCTTATCTCAATGTCTCAGTTTTGCTCACAGCCTCTTTGCATCACTAAACTGGTGACATCAGGGAATCAGTCAGGGAGCATTTGACGGGTTTAGAGAACATTGTTTTGAATCTTCAGGAAGTGTATGAACCACTTCCTGCCGAGGACCCTTCATTGTGTACGCTGTTAATGTGTGTTATCATGCGTTAACCCGGTGTTTGTGCCTCTTCCTCTGTGCAGAGTCATGAAGCTGCTCCTCCTGCTGGCAGGTAAGCAGCATCGCAGGCTTCACTGTGACAAACAACATGTGTTTGAAAGGCATTATGAATGCATTTCAAAGTCAAGTCCTCTGTGCATAGAGTCACTGCGAGTGTGTAATAGCCCCGCACTACTCTACTGTCTTCTTTGTGCAAATAAAACAAGATAATGTTTGAATGATAGACTTTTAAAACATGAGCTCATCCATGAAATCAATATAAATCTGAACTCTTATTCAACATTTTGATGGCTTCAGTTAATGAGGGGGTTAGCCTTCAACCACTTGTATTTATGAATGAAACAGAACCCAGATACCCTGTATACATTCACCCTGAAGGAGCACATGTTTTACAGAATAAATAAGTATATCATTATTCACTCATTGCACTGATGGGTGTCACTTCAAGTCAGAGGAGAGACTTCAGGGAACGATGAGTGTTCAGGTTGTTCTTGATGGATGTGTTTCTCCTGGAACTCCTGCAGTTGCTGCCAGCCAGATGGAGCTCTCTGCCTCTCAGAGAGGTACTCTGAATGCTCCTGGTGGAAACATCGACATCAGCGACGTTCCCATCACTTTCTATGGAAAAACATACACATGGTTACATGTGAGTACAATGAACCCCTGCCTGTGTTTCCTGTGATCATCCAGCACACACACTGACTGCGTGGCCTCTAACACCAAAACTGCCCGTCGTATCCCTATTTTAGGCACTCCAGCTTCGGATGTCCGACCGCAAGGATAGCAAAACGGAGTGTATAGTGTAGTAGGTGTTGGTGGGCTGGTAGAACCCCAGAGCAGTATCTAAACTGCCCCTGGAGGAGAATCCCTCTGTTGTTGGGAGACCCCTTGGTAATTAAGGCAGCTTCAGGACCCACAGTCCCTAACCCCCAATTGTGATCCCCTTATACCAATTAAAACAATGCAAATGTAATATCAAACACAGCCAGAGTCAAACATTAATATCACAGCAGTGACATTACTACATCAACAGAGCTTATATCATATTTCAACATCAATCAAAACCGCCTCAACCACAGTAACCAATGTGAAACTATAATATAAGTTTAACTTAAACAGGGTTTCTATTCAATTTCAAATACAAATGATCAACTAATGTCAGCCTTTTCTAGGCAAGGGTGTTCTTACCTCACTCTAAGACCAAGCAGATACCTTCAGAAACCACCAGAGAGACCAGGAGTTGGGTCGAAATGTAAAAAGTACAAACCGGTTTTAACAAAAATAGAGGATTACAAGAATCCTAAAAAATAACAAAGACACCAAGTCAAAATACAAAAGCAACAGGTTCACAAGTCAAATGTCCTAAAGATGTCTCGTTTCTTCTTCTCCATTCTTCTTTATAGTCTTCTTCCTCCTCCCTCTTTGCATCAGGTGGTCTCCCCCTTTCTCTCTTTGAGTCAGAAGGAGGTCATAACTGTTCAACTTTTAATTATTGAACATTCAAAAATGTAAGGTTTAAAAATACAACAAATAAAGACTTATAGTAATGATATATAATTTTAAAGAGAGGGAATATGAACATTTTTCATGAAAGCAGAACACATTGTCAATGTCATGTTTTAGTAAACATTTCAATTTGAAATATGCAAACTTTATACTTTGATTCATTAACTGATCAAAAGTTCAGAATGTTCTATCTAGTTTCACATGTCTGAACAGACAAGATGGAAACATACATCCTTTCCATTCACAGCCAATTTAGCATCTTTTTATCAATGGTAAGCTTAATAGAGGTCGGTGAGGTAAAGGTCAGGTCTGACACGGCCACTGAAACAACAGAACTGTCAACAATACACATAATAAAGGTATTATAGATATTACACATAACTCACTGTTTAATATGTTATAACTCACTGTTTAATATGTACTAACTCACTGTTTAATATGTACTAACTCACTGTTTAATATGTACTAACTCACAGTTTAATATGTTATAACTCACTGTTTAATATGTACTAACTCACTGTCTAATATGTACTAACTCACTGTTTAATATGTACTAACTCACTGTTTAATATGTTATAACTCACTGTTTAATATGTACTAATTCACTGTTTAATATGTACTAACTCACTGTTTAATATGTACTAACTCACTGTTTAATATGTACTAACTCACTGTTTAATATGTTATAACTCACTGTTTAATATGTACTAATTCACTGTTTAATATGTACTAACTCACTGTTTAATATGTTATAACTCACAGTTTAATATGTACTAACTCACTGTTTAATATGTACTAACTCACAGTCCTCAGAATCAGTCACTAGTGTGTTTGTCTTGATTGTATTTATATATAATGTAAGCGGTTTGTTACCTTTCAGCGTGTCAGCCTGTAAATATGGGAGCAAATGAATAATGACATGTTGCTAAAGGCAGAGAATGAATTGAGTATTAGACACAAAGTTTAAAGTGTGTGCTTTTTGTGCCAGCTGTTATTTTGGGTATTATAAAAGTTTCCCCTCATATTATTCAATATCAGACGCACTGAGACAGGCTTGGTCCCAGAATGCATCACTGTGAGTCTGGTCCGGAGCTGGAAAGTGAGCGTAACATTTCCCTCTGGGGTCTATGGGGTCGATGGGGTCTATGGGGTCTATGGGGTCTATGGGGTCTATGGGGTCTATAGGGGTCTATGGGGTCTATGGGGTCTATGGGGTCTATGGGGTCAGGCACTGATCAGATCAGTTCAATGGAGTGGGGACAGATCATTACTAGAGCCAACAGGAAGTGGTTTGGAGCAGCTGGACGCGTCTCTTTGATTCCACATGTGTCTCTGTATGAAAGGAGACATAAAGACTTGTTGGACAGTGGCTTGTAGAAAGATTTTTTCCAAAGTGAGAGAAATGTTTTGATCTCATAATTGATCCTATCCTTTTTCTCCGTAGCTCAAAGCACACCTTGCAGCTCAGACATTTGAGGAGATGAAACGATGTTGTTTTGGAGCGAAAGCCTTCATATTGTAGTTCCTTTTTTTGTTTTTGCAGCTCAAGATCGGCAATAAGAATGAAGTTTGTTTAAAAAATGACCCATCTGAGGACGACATTGACTGTGTGGTGTCCAACGACGGGGTGGCTTCAGACAAAGTGATCTACAATATAATAAAGAGATCAGTTACCCCTCACTCTTCTCTTGTTAACATCAAAACCCAGGCACTGGGTTACTTTTTCATTCAGTTCTTCACTGGTGCTACACAGAATGTGAGTCCTGATCCGATCCCTGTTACACACTGACTGGCTGTCCAGCTGTTTGTACAAAATGAACATTTCAAAGACATTGTGTGGCAAAGACAACTTCAAATCAAAGTTTATTTGTAAAATGTTGGAAGCATTTCCTAATATTTCTCTCTCTGTTCCTGCTTTCAGGTGAATTGGGTATTCTACAATTATGGTTTGCAAGCTGCTTTCCATACATATCATGCCCCTAAGTTTCCTGCTAGTTTAGTAAGTATGACATGAGGCTGTTACCTAACCCTAACCCTTCAGCCTCACCGATGTTTAGAGTTACCATCCCCAGAGAACTGATCCCTGAGAAGACTTCTGTACCCTAACCACCCTGAGAAATGAGAACTGAGGCTGTGTGTGATCCATTATTCCTTTGTATCACTATCAGACATCATTCATATGAATACAGAACCAGCTTTCAGTTCAGCATGGATAGGTGAATGGAGAAGATCAAGTGCAGTCTGTTTGCTCATCTAAGCCTCTCCTTTGAAAACTCTCTTCTTATTTTCACTTCTAAACAGAGATAGGTGTCAGAAATAATGTCATACACAGCCTTAGAGTTTCAGGAAGCAGAAGTCACTCAGCATCATGTGTTAGCATGAAGACACAGAGAGTTCTTATCAGTGACACATGTAGCTGCTAGCATGCAGAGCTAACGGGGGCAGGCTGGACTCACAGCACCAGGGGCTGGTGGTTCTGCTCCTTCCTGCCCTCAAGTGGACAAAGGAGTTCATTCGAAATATCAATCTGGAATAATGAAGGAGCTCACCACTGCTCTCACTGTTACTTCATGTCCTAACATCGGAGGAAATATATCAGAAGTGGCATCTATAGAACACTTTCATTCATGTGTACAGTGTTGAGGTTACCTTTGTTTTCACTGATTGTATTTACTTGTTATTTTAAATGTGTTTTTAAGGTTCAAACATCTGTCCAGGGACTACAGCTGTAAAAGAGCCTCTTGGCTAACTCTGGCACATTTACAGAAATGGTTCTTAGTGTGCAATGTCCCTGTTAAATAAATAATATACATACAAATACATTCTGTTTAATCCTTTACTAGAACATTTCTTCAAAAGTCGGTGGCACAGTGATGGATACCTGGGAGCATCCTGCAGGAACATCTACTCTTCGAGACCTGAGTGGATGCAGAGGCTCAGGTAAGCTGGTCTGGGGGTTCCCAAAGAAAGGGATCCTCTAAGTTAAATGTGATATTAAAACATGTCTGTTGTTTCCCTATCTTAAATTCTGCCTGTAGTTACTGAAGTGTAATATCATTACCTCCATTCTCCTCCAAGGTGGCGCTATAATAGCCGGTTCAGAGATGCCCAACTTAGGGCCCAGCGCAGAGCCCTGCTCTGTTGAACTCTGTTCTCTGTCTGCAGTCCTCTCTAATGACACTGCATGTGGGCCCGAGGAGGTTTGCCAAGCAGACAACACGTAAATATGTGCTCTTTATATCAGGAATAAAGGTCTGACTGATTTGAATAAAGTGTCCCATGTGATCGAACCCTCCATGAGAGTGAGGATATTATCCACCTGAGGATTATTGCAGTTATTGATGAATCTGTTCCTATTTCTATTACCCCTTTCCACCAAAGCAGTTCCAGGGTCAGTTCAGAGCTAGTGCCCGATAGCTCACCAGTCCTTTCATTGTTTCCATGAGCAAAACTGGTTGGTGTTAGGAACCAGAGCACTGCTGAACTGGAACCAAGAACCAGATCTGTGTGGAGGCTGGGTCAGATCACTAGAGCCGTAGAGATACGTTCGCTCTCACGGCCCGTTTTGAGGAGCAGCACGACCCGTTCTCCTGTTGTTTTCATACCAGCTTTCAGGTGTGATCACTACATACTGTAGGCTACACAAGTTTTCATATCAGATCACAAGTGAAATCCTATTGAAAGAACGCCGGTAGAAAACGGAAAATGACTCAATGATAGCAACATGTACTCATACAAAGCATTTATGGTGAATAATTAAAACGCCGTAACCATCTAATGTTCATATCATGTGTTATATATTTTAAATAAGTTTAATTTAGTTTGTTGGCTCTTAATCTGGTTATTGCTTCTTCAGACTGGCTATGCTAACATCATCCATATGATACAGGGAAACGTTTGGCAGTTAACGTCAAACATTGTACATTAAAACTGAACAAAATATGAATCACTGGGGAAATCTGCATCTGTTGCTTTAGTGACAGTCAGCAGTGAATTACTGACTGTCACTAAAGCAACGGTGAATGCCTCTGAATCCTAGTGGGAACAGTTCAACCTGGATCTGAAGAAGAGCACCGAGAGCACAGCTCCAATGCAGCCCGCTATTGTTGTAGTTTTTGCCTAAGCTGGCTTGTCTGGAAAATGCAGGGACGTAAACAGTGCTGTCAAATGAACAGGTCATTGGTCCAACATTGAGAACCAACCGTCCGAACTAACACGGTTCTCATTTCAGTGGAAAGGGGTTTTAAGTCCATCCATTATTGTTTCTGATCAGCTGGAGAATGGTGCAGTCTATAAATCCTAAAGAACGTTCTCCACTTATTTCCCATTGCACTTGTTTGACATGGTGGGCCTCATGACGGACACTTTATGAAAAGAGATCCAGATGGATGCACAGCGTCTCGGTGTGTGTGCAGTGTTCCTATAAAGTGATCCTTTGACCGATCCTCCATGCTTTACACATGTGTAAATCCTCCGAGGCGAGCTCCATCAGTGTTGCGTCCATAAACCAGACCAAACCGCAGATATCCGGGTTGTCCCAAGTAGAGTTGAGCATTACCCATAATGCAACATAATATCACTGTATGGCCTGTTTTATAAAATACTTCAAGATGTTTAGTATTCCACACGTATTTATGAGAGAGATATTATTATATTAGTACGTGTTTCACCGGCTGAATGTAACTTTACTGACCTTTATGTGTCATATTGTGAACTTTGAGAAGGATTCATTTCCTATGAGTTTAGGATGAGTGTAAAGTATGTCTGTCTTTAAAAAGACCCAGACTGTGAGTCCCTCTCCATCTGTTCTTTTACATATCATATTCTATTTACATGTATATAGACTTTTTGCACTACTTTTTTTTTCTTTCTTTTTATTATATATGTTGCATCGTTGGAGGAGCTCAGGTCAGAAGAATGTCATCGCCATTTCTACACTGTAGCTTTGTGCATATGACAATAAAACCTTTGAATTGAATGTTGAATTGAATGTCCATCAGGTGCGCTATTCTTCCAGTGGTGTGCACGGTGACGGGCTCCACGGTGATCGGTTTCCACGGAGCAGTGCACTCTGTCCAGGATCGCTGTGCCTACAGTCTGATGGAGTCTGAAGGCAGCGCCAGCTTCAACCTCATGGCCGCTTTCAGGGAGCGCCGGCGTACAGATGTTCCTCTTCTGGACCACCTGATCCTGTCGCTGCCAGGTGTGACCATGTATCTGGAGCAAGGAGGAAGAGTTCGGGTACGTTAGCACGTTGTAGTTATGGGGGTGTTTGCTCAAGCAATGCTGATCATTTCCTGCTAGGAGTTACTTTGTGGTGGTGTATCACAAACCCTCTGTGTGTGTGTGTGTGTGTGTGTGTGTGTGTGTGTGTGTGTGTGTGTGTGTGTGTGTGTGTGTGTGTGTGTGTGTGTGTGTGTGTGTGTGTGTGTGTGTGTGTGTGTGTGTGTGTGTGTGTGTGTGTGTGTGTGTGTGTGTGTGTAGGTTGGTGGTGAAGCCCTGGTGCTCAGCAGCACAGCTCAGCTGATGCACGGCGTGGAGCTCTCCAAGGACCAGACTGGAGTCACTGCTAAGTTCCCGTCCTCCAACATGACTCTCTTCTTTGATGGCAACAGCGCACATGTGACAGGTACAGAGCAGTACTTCCAATCTGGACTGAATATTACATATTTATTTCTGAATGACAGCTTTAATTCTACCCTCACATCCTCCAGGACTTCCTGAAGCTGTAGAGGGTTTGTGTGGCAGCCTCTCCAACTCCAGGTGGACCACCTCCCCGACTGCAGAGAAGTCCTCTATCAGCCTCCCTGGGTACCGCTCAGTCCGACTGATATGACCTATTTGTCATAATGTGGATTAGGGTTCAGATGTAATGTGATCTTTGTCTCCCTCTAGCTGTGAGATTCAATACCAGGACTCAGTCGACAGCGCCATCAACTGCAACCGCTCCACCGACCAGTAAGAGCTGAGCCATGAACACCCTCGTCTTGTCATGTCATATAAGCAGCGTTGTTTCTGCAAGATCAACCAATGTAACACGGAAAACTCTTCCCTCTGAACAGCTGTAATCTCATGAAGCAGCCTCCCTTCTCCGCCTGTCACGAGCACACCGACCCAGAGCCGTACATCAGCGCCTGCACACACACTCTGTGCAGATACCCGTTAGTGGATGGGGTCGACTGCCACTTTTTGGAGGCTTACGCCAAGACCTGCAGCCTGGAAGCCAACGTGACCCTGGAGGACTGGAGGTCAACTTCTGGCTGCTGTAAGATTCTCTATTTCCATTCGAGGATATTGCACTGGAACTCGTGCAGTCAAGCAGACATATTTGATCAAATGTATCCTAAAAGTAACCAGAAGCCAAGGCTCCCTAATAAATGGGAAAATAGTAAAGGAGCAGATAAATGAATGAAGTTAATTTAAAAGTAAATCATTGTGTGTGTGTGTGTGTGTGTGTGTGTGTGTGTGTGTGTATGTGTGTGTGTGTGTGTGTGTGTGTGTGTGTGTGTGTGTGTGTGTGTGTGTGTTGTGTGTGTGTGTGTGTGTGTGTGTGTGTGTGTGTGTGTGTGTGTGTGTGTGTGTGTGTGTGTGTGTTGTGTGTGTGTGTGTGTGTGTGTGTGTGTGTGTGTGTGCAGCCCCCCCCCCTCTCTGTCAGCAGCCCTGCAGTGATCATGAGTTCTGTGGAGAGGAGCACGGTTCGACCCGTTGCTTCTGTCGGGCTCTGTTCGCCTCCAAGTACAAAGCCACCAAGTCTTTAGGTACGGAGCATATCACACCGTTTCCTCTGCTTGCACTGGTCTGAATTAGGGATTTGGTTATTTACCACCAGCCTGCTGCTAACAGCTGTTTTGATGCTGAGCTCTGCCAGAAATAACATGTTGTTTAGTGTGGAATTAGAAACAGCTTTCATTATAGTGCCAAATACATTCTGTCAGTAACTCCACTACCCGTTATAGTCCATGTTGAAGTGCCGGTGTGTCGTTGAAGTGTCGGTGTGTCGTTGAAGTGTCGGTGTGTCGTTGAAGTGTCGGTGTGTCGTTGAAGTGTCGTTGTGTTGCAGGCGATCCCACAGTCTGCAGGCAGAACTCGGCCTCTGTGGTTCTGGCTGGATGTCTGCTGGACGACAAACGCATCGACTTCTCCACCTTACAGCTCAAAGACCCCAGCTGCAAGGGCCACATGGACCCCCAGAGCCACCTGGTGACCTTCAGGTTCAACAACAGCGCCCCCTGCGGGACGGAGGTCATGGTGCGTGGTTATCACTTCCTCTAGACTCATGGCGGGTTATCTTCAGAGCGTTTTTGGGCAAACGAGAAGCATTTAAAGCTGCTTTAACTGAGTCCTGTTCAGTTGGTTATTGACACCTGCAGCACTCAGAAGAGCTGGAAGGTTGTTCTGCCTCTTTATGATCGATGGAAGGGAAGGCACAGGCTTCAGTCACCCTGTTTAACTTGAATTAAATACTGGGAGAGCATCTCCTCTAGTTCCCTTTATTGATTATAGACCATGTGATTTATGACCTGGATGGTTTGGACTGTGAACTCCAACACTGACCGTTCTCTGCCAGGATGGAACCGTCAGCAGTGAGCACTGGAATAAAGTGGCCGTTAAATGAACTCATTTTCTGTCACATTGCAGAGAAACAACAGCCAGATCGTCTACAAGAACTCCATCATGTTCTCGAACAGCTCATCAGGCGGAGTCATCACCCGCAGAGACCAGTTCCAGATCGACTTCTCCTGCAAGTACACACAGCCAGGGGTCAGGAGTGTGTACTTCAGGATCAAAGAGAGGTGAGCGTCACCTGGTCCTTAACCTGTTAAGCCCGAGAGACCCCGGTACCGGGGCATTGCCTCAACATCTTGCAGGAAACAGTGTCTGAGGGCATGTTCATTTAATAAAACTATGAATGTTTTATATCCATGTAACGGGAAGAAACTCATCTAACTGATCATTTAAAAAAAAAATTCAAAAGAAAACCCACAATGCTAACACTGAGCCTCTGAATTAGCAACGAGCGAAAAATGCTAACACCTTACTGCACCGAAAATCACTCACAAAATCTTATTATTTATCATTTCACCACATCCAACACATCGTTTCACATCGTGAGGTGACACAGAATCTAACGACACCGACATTACCACTGAATTATATGTATTTGTGACGTTATAAGCAAAAACGGACATCAAAACAGGTGACGCTAGGTAGCTAAAAATGCTAACATTTTTACCTTGGCTCTGTAGTCTCTCCAAAGTGGTCTTCAATGGCATTAAAACGATAAAAACGCTGCTGAAGTTAATCCATAGGTTAATCTAATGTGTCTGTGTCCCTTTGAAATGATATCTGATAATCCATAAGCATTAAAACTGCTTTTCCGTTTCCAGATGTCAAAGCTAGAGATAGGTCCACTCTGATGGAAAATTACATGCGCGAAGCCCCCACCTCTTCTCTTCACAATGTGTGTGTGGGGGACTCCCCCTTCGATTCTATTGGCTCTAACGGTCAGAAAGAGGTGTCAACCACCAAAATTGAGCAAGGGGGGCCAGAGATATGGAAAATCTACCCAAATGACCCCAGAAGTGGTTTCTTTTTGCTAAATCTCTCTAAAAAGGTCAAATGTCACTTGTTTTGCATCAATCTTGATACAGGGTACTTATTATATGTTGTACTTTGGATTCCTAATGCTTTTAGTCTACTAACCCATCATCCAAGGGTAGTTTTCACTATAAGTAAAAAAGAATTTTTGGACGGACACTATAATTTACAGTTTTTTACTATGTAAAATCTGAATTTTCTTTGAAATAAAAAACATCTATATTGATTCTGACTTTTCTACATCCAACTCACAGGTTTATCATTACTTTGAGAAAAAAGATTATTAATTTAACCCTTTTAGAAGGGAAGATATGGTCGTTTGTTCTGGGAATGTCATTTTCGAGCCTGAGACCTGAAAAACAGGCTCAGGGCTTAACAGGTTAATGTACCACAGATCCAAGCGTCACATTGATAAACTGTGTGTGTGTGTGTGTGTGTGTGTGTGTGTGTGTGTGTGTGTGTGTGTGTGTGTGTGTGTGTGTGTGTGTGTGTGTGTGTGTGTGTGTGTGTGTGTGTGTGTGTGTGTGTGTGTGCAGCTCTGTGGTGCAGCACATCGTATCTGGAGAGTGGAACTACACTCTGACGATGAGCTCCTTCAGCGACGCCGGCCTCCTGCAGCCGGTCGGCCCGAACACGGAGATCCTGCTGAACCAGAAGGTCTGGCTGCAGCTGGAGGCGGTGGGGCTGGACGCCAACATGGTCACCATGGTGACAGACTCCTGCTGGGCAACCAATCAGGCATCACCTGACGGTAATCTGCGATATGACCTCATCATCAACGGGTGAGGAAACAAACTCTGACTGTTAGAACAAAATAAACTCTGACTGTTAGAACAAAATAAACTCTGACTGTTAGAACAAAATAAACTCTGACTGTTAGAACAAAATAAACTCTGACTGTTCGAACAAAATAAACTCTGAGACTTCATCTTGTGTATTTCCTGTCTCCGAGCAGATGTCCGAACCCTGCTGATGATACGGTGCAAATGCAGGGAAACGGACAGGGAACGTCCAGCGTTTTCTCCTTCAACATGTTCGAGTTCTCTGGAGGAAGCAGTGAAATCTACCTGCACTGCAAACTGGAGCTGTGCCCCACACAGGGCCAGGCCTGCACTCCGGTACACACAGAGTACTAATACACAGAGTAGACAGAGTACTAATACACAGAGTACTAACACACAGAGTACACTAATACACAGAGTACTAATACACAGAGTACTAATACACAGAGTACTAACACACAGAGTACTAATACACAGAGTACTAATACACAGAGTACTAATACACAGAGTACACAGAGTACTAATACACAGAGTACTAATACACAGAGTACACAGAGTACTAATACACAGAGTACACAGAGTACTAATACACAGAGTACACATACACAGAGTACTAATACACAGAGTACACAGAGTACTAATACACAGAGTACTAATACACAGAGTACTAACACACAGAGTACTAACACACAGATTACTAATACACAGAGTACTAACACACAGAGTACTAATACACAAAGTACTAACACACAGAGTACTAACACACAGAGTACTAACACACAGATTACTAATACACAGAGTACTAACACACAGAGTACTAATACACAAAGTACTAACACACAGAGTACTAACACACAGAGTACTAATACACAAAGTACTAACACACAGAGTACTAACACACAGAGTACTAATACACCTGTGTGAAGATAGATTAAACACAGAGTACTTACACACAGAGTAAAGCTAACTTCCTGTCTGTGAAGCTAACTTCCTGTCTGTGAAGCTAACTTCCTGTCTGTGAAGCTAACTTCCTGTCTGTGTACAGAGCTGTGGGGGGGCAGCTCGCAGGAGGCACAGATCTGCTAAATACTCTGATGGGAACGCGGCCCTCATCACTATGGGATGGAGTAACTGAAGAGCTTTGCATGGTAGGCAGCACCTTCATTTGTTCTTCCTAACGAGTTCCTTGATTAACACAATGTTTAACGAGTTCCTTGATGAACACGATGTTTAACGAGTTCCTTGATTAACACGATGTTTAACGAGTTCCTTGATTAACACGATGTTTAACGAGTTCCTTGATTAACACAATGTTTAACGAGTTCCTTGATGAACACAATGTTTAACGAGTTCCTTGATTAACACAATGTTTAACGAGTTCCTTGATGAACACAATGTTTAACGAGTTCCTTGATTAATACGATGTTTAACGAGTTCCTTGATGAACACGATGTTTAACGAGTTCCTTGATGAACACGATGTTTAACGAGTTCCTTGATGAACACGATGTTTAACGAGTTCCTTGATTAACACAAAGCAGCAAAGTATAAACCATGACTCAGCAGTGTCTCTGTGTTCTCAGCTGATTCCTGACGGTGGAAATGAAGGTCTTGTTGCTGTGAAACTGAGCCGGCACATTATCTGAGATTATTCCTGAGGACTCCAGTTATTCTGAGTGTTAACTTCTTTATGATGTGGGGGAAATAATGAAAAGGGGTTCTTTTACTATGTGCACTAGTATATATATATATAATTTCTTCTTTAATATACTGTCTGTTTGTAAATGTGCACAGCCTGAAAGCTACCTGAGTGTTAAAGAAGGGAAACAGGAAGTGAATGAGAACTGAAATGTGGATGACTACCCAGGAAGAGGATCAGATCAGATGTAATTCCTCAGAGCACGCTGTTGTACTTTTATTATGATTTCATTACTATGAGCAAAACATGCATTACTTTATTTAGTCCAATGATAATAAGATTGAGATATGTAACATCTTTAGGGGAATAATAGAAGTGAAGCATACAGCAGCATTACGCAACAACATCCCCTCCAATGAAACACACAGGATCAGCTGATACGAGGAACTCCTACACAACACAAGTCATTCAGTGAAAGATCACCTCTCTGCCATTAGACCCAGATTAGATGAGACGTATTACCTGTCACTGCTGGCAACATCAGGACATATACGAGTACTGCTCAGATCAAATGACGGTATAGCCAAACATCGATGTATTATTTACAATGATCCCAATCCACAGCAACATGGTCTAAAACTCTACGCTCATTTGATATATTTGTTTTTCCAAGAATAAAATGAAGCGCAGATCAAAAATGAAAACACGAAGAAGCACAAAACGTCTTAACTTGAGACGTTGTGAGTTTTAAAGAAGTGAATTATTATCAGACTGAAGTCATTCCCAATGGAGAGGTTGTTGCACGCTGTTGTACCTTTACTAGGGTTGTATTACTATGAGCCAAACATACTTTACTTTATTTAGTAATACATGGATTATATTTAGAAATGTAACATCTTAATATGTGTCCGATGAAGAAAAGTGATCAGAAAAGGGTTTTATTAGGATAATTTTATTACTATACGCAGAAAGGTTAGGGTTAGTCCACCAAGTGATGTGACGTATGAATACCATTCAGTCATTGAGCAATTATATCTATAAATGTAACAATTAGATTTAGAAATGTAACACCTTTAGTGAAATAACAGAAGTGTCTAATGAAGGGTTTAGAGGGGTTCACTGGTATATATATATGTATATATATATAATTTATTCTTTAATATACTGTCTTCTTTTAAATGTGCACAGCCTGAAAGCTACCTGAGTGTTAAAGAAGGGAAACAGGAAGTGAATGAGAACTGAAATGTGGATGACTACCCAGGAAGAGGATCAGATCAGATGTAATTCCTCATAGCACGCTGTTGTACCTTTATTGTGATTTTATTACTAATGGAACCAAAAACAATTAATAAAGTGAGTGGGAAAAAGAAACATGAGTCTCAGTCGTTTAGTCATTGAGTGTGCGCGTGTGTGTGTGTGTGTGTGTGTGTGTGTGTGTGTGTGTGTGTGTGTGTGTGTGTGTGTGTGTGTGTGTGGTGTGTGTGTGTGTGTGTGTGTGTGTGTGTGTGTGTGTGTGTGTGTCTGTGTGTTAATGTTTGATCAGCACTGCCTATTTTTTATTCGAGTTTGGGAAGATTCCGCTTGAAGTTAAGCACAAAATGGCATCCGTCTGTTGTAAAAACGATCTCAAAGCTAGACAGTGCACTAAAATACATTTCTGCAAACTTTTGAGTAGAGAAATAAACAGGACAGTAACAGAATCTTGAATAATGTTTGATCAGCACTGCCTATTTTTTTAGTTTGATCCGAGTTTGGGAAGATTCCGCTTGAAGTTAAGCACAAAATGGCGTCCGTCTGTTGTAAGGCCAGAAATAAACAGTTGTAGAGCCGATGAAAGGGAGTCAGAGGCGGTGTGTTCAGTATGGAACTCCACACTTTATTATCCATTAGACAGAAGACAAGGTAAGTAACATCTGCTTGTTGCTACTCAAGCTAGCATGAATGACACCAAACCCGGTACCCTCACTAACGGGTCCGGGTTGCAACACAATAATCCCAACGGTGAATTATGTCCCATAACGTGTCACCACACAGTACAGTAACAGAATATTGATTTGTGTTTGATCAAGACTGCATATTTTACCAGTTAAAATACGTTTTTTTCAGCCTTGGTTGAGAAAAAGGACACCATATGATGGCTGTATGTTCAGAAACTTTCAAAACCAGAAGCACATACATTTTGTGTCAGTTATTTATAATTTGTAACATTGTAAGCATGTTTTTAATAAGCAGAAAAGCTCTTATAACATGAACGGCATGGTGGTTTTAGTTAACGTTAGCTACCTTTGCTATTAGCTAACATTAAGATTAGCCTGCCAAGAGTTTTAGCTATATTGACCTTATAAACCAACACATTCTCACTCCCAACTCGCCTCTGTTGTCAGGGTCCCTGTCGTCACTTTCCAACGCAAAGGGGGGCCCTTTAGCGTCGAGTTTCAACTATCAGGGAGTCCCATTGACTTGCATAGAGCTCCCTGAACGTTGGTAATAGACGAGTTGGGATCGCGGCGAAATGCTCTCCGCAGATCCATTCTCAGAGCGTTTATCAACCTTTTTCTAACTCAATATCAAGCCACACTTATTGTGTTTACTTCTTTATTTTAATTGAATAATGTCTGACTTTTGTTGCCATCATTTAGGGGGAGAGTAGGGGCTCAGAAAACTGAAATCTGTATTGTTTCATAGTTTTTTCCTTCTAATTTTGTATTCTTTTCTAAACCACACACTGTTATTTACTCAACAATAAGACACAATTATTCTTGGATATTTGTTTGATTCTATAATGTCGGACTTTTGGAGTCCGTCAGGACCGAGGGTCGGAGCAGCTCATAGTAGTTGCTTAAAGTGGACCTATCATGGTATATTTAAATGATATATTGTAGGGCCATACCTATATAAGGTATATTTATACGTTTCTGTTTTCAAAATACCAAACAGATCATGCATTATAGCCATGCCTCATTTCGCTCAATTTGCACTTTTTTTTTAGCTCTGCTCTGCAAGGGCAGATTCAGTGAGAACAGCACCATCTACCGGCCTGGCATATGTACTACAGCGTCTCCAGCGCTTTCGAACGGCAATGGCCGTGGCTGTCTCCTCCTGATTGGTGGAGTTGGGCCAATAGCCGTAGCGCCACTGTCCTGACGTCAGGACAGTGTTCAAATCTGGATCAGTTTTTATCAGATCCGTTGCAGCCCCTTTTTTAGAGATTTGGGTATGGAGGAAAATAGAGAGGGTTGTGTTTTCTGACACTTGGTGAGTTCCCTGGAACACCGGGGACACATATTCATGTATAAAAGACATACAAAAGTACATTTTGCATGATAGGTCCCCTTTAAGATAATTTTATACCCGGAAGTAAGTATTCTCTCCGCTTTGCTCAAACCCCGTGATTAGTCCTCAAGCTCTGTGATTGGATGTTTGAGTGGCAGTGCGCCGAGGGTTACGCCGAGCGTCAAACAGCACTTTGAAATGGGATGGAACCACGGCAGACTATCCAAAACTGGATTCGGATGGGTCCACCACCCCCCTCCCCCACCCCGTCCCCAGAACTACACATGCTGGCTATTGTGTGTTTCGCAACATGTTCTATGGCACGTCTCTACTGGGAATTGTAGTTTTAAAAGACGTTTTCGTATTTCCCATAATAAGAAGTTGCCGGTATTAAACTGTGTACATCCCTGGACGTTTAGGGGATAGGAAACACTCACATTTAAAACATATAATTAATAAATGGGTGAAAATTGCTTGTGTCCATAATGGGCAGCATTACTATATACCCACATGACAGCTAAGGTCAGAAGAGCTTTATTTAACAGCTGGTCTTATGTCTGTGACCCCTCCTGTTAATTGATAAGCCTGAAACATGCACTTGTCAAGGTTCAGAGGCAAATTTTGCAAATATGGCAGTAGCCATCGATCATCTTAAGATAAGGTATACTTTATTGATCCCAAGTTGGAAATGTTTTCGTTACAGCAGCATGTGTAACAGTTGTAACTAGAGAATGCAATTCCTGAAGAAATTGCTAGTGGGAATGCTTTATGCTGAAAAGTAATGTGAGTAGTTATACATATGCCCCTTCCATCACATTAGTATGCATAAAAAGTGACAGGTCACATCCCCCCACTACTTATGCAAATGACCTCCTTTGATATGCTAATGAGCCCCTTTGTCCGAGGTGTTATCGCGTGTAATAATAATAATAATACATTTTATTTTTAGGCGCCTTTCATGACACCCAAGGACACCGTACAATTCGTTAAAAAATAAATAAAACGCTAATAGGCAACAAAACATGATAAAAACACAAACAGGAAATCATGGAGGAGACAGTCAAGTGGACACAAATGAAACATATAATGGGGAGCACTACAGTGAGTAGGCAGATCTGAACAGGTGGGTTTTTAATTGGGATTTGAATGTGGTGATTTTGTCTGACTGTCGGATGTGCGGGGGGAGGGAGTTCCAGAGTCTGGGAGCAGTGCAGCTAAAAGCCCGAGCACCCATGGTGACAAGGCGTGGGGTGGGGACGGTTAGCAGACCAGCAGAGGAGGAGCGGAGGGAGCGAGAGGGGGTGTACTCCTGAAGAAGGTCCGCCAGATAGGGGGGGGGGGGCAGGTTATGTAGGGCTTTGTAAGTGAGCAGTAGGTTTTTGAAGTTAATGCGGGATTGAACAGGGAGCCAGTGGAGTTGGATGAGGATGGGGGTGATGTGTTCTGAGGCCTTGGTGCCGGTGATGATCCGGGCTGCAGAGTTCTGTATGATTTGTAGTTTGTTGATTGAGCTTGGTGGGTATGCCTGAGAGGATGGCGTTACAGTAAGTCGATGCGGGACGTGACAAATGCATTGACCAGGATTTCAGTGTTTGATTGAGAAAGGGATGGGCGGAGTCTGGAGATGTTGCGTATGTGGAAGAAGGCAGTCCGGGTGATGTTATTTATGTGAGGTGAAAATGAGAGGGAGCTGTCCAGGATGACACCAAGGCTCTTAACTTGGCCAGAGAAGGGGATGGAGTAGCCATCAATGATGAGGTTGGAGGCAGGGGAGGATGAGGTTTTGGAGAGGGTGCTTTTGGTGCCAACCAGCAGGGCTTCGGTTTTGCTGCCATTGAGTTTTAGGAAGTTCCTACTCATCCAGTTCCTGATGTCCTGGAGGCAGTTGGTGAGAGAGGTTGGGGGGAGGGCAGTGTTGGGTTTGCTGGAAATGTAGACCTGTGTATCATCGGCGTAACAGTGGAAATGGACATTATGATGACGGAGGATAGTGCCAAGGGGGAGTAGGTAGATAATAAACAGGAGTGGACCCAATACTGACCCCTGAGGAACACCATGTGAGACAGTGGAGCAGCTTGACCGGTGGGTGCTGAGACGGACATATTGTTTTCTGTCTGTGAGGTAGGAAGAAAACCATGAGAGTGCAGTACCAGTGATCCCAATGTCTGCCAAGCGTTTGATAAGCAGTGGGTGCGAGATGGTGTCAAAGGCAGCTGTAAGGTCAAGGAGGATTAGGATGGTGAGTAGTCCAGAGTCAGCTGCGGAGGAGGTCGTTGGTGATTTTTACCAGCGCTGTTTCGGTGCTGTGCTTTGAGCGGAAACCCGATTGGAAGGGTTCATGAAGGTTGTTTTTGTCCAGGTGTTGTTGAAGTTGGTCAGCAACCACTCTTTCAAGGGTTTGTGTAGGTGTGATATCCTTTGATGTGAGGGGTGAGGTGTTGTAACATATGATATACGTGTGATATATAGTGATTTTTATCAAAATACAACATGCAACTAATACATTATACAATATAGGGCTTGAGGATATTTGGCATGTCATGCATAAAACCGGTGTCATCTTTCCTGAAACTGACGTACTGTCCATTTTACAAACAAGTTATTTTTCTGCTTCTTCACCCTCTGAATGTTCCTCCCCGTCCCTCTTCCTTCAGCCATCACAACAACAATCAAGTCAGATCTGTCAAATTAAACACCTCTTCCCAAAGCGTGACTTCCCTATTGAGGGGGTAGGGCAGTAGGGCCTAACCCGATTGGCCAAATATACTAACATGGCAGAACGTATGGTATGTTTGAAAAAGACTAACCATCTATCCAGTTCAAGCTGTCTTTAAGATGTGACATCGCGCTCTGACTTTTTCCCGTAAAAGCGTGACAAACTATTACTTATTATTAAATTTGACCTCTTGCTGCTTGGTTGAAAATGATAGATGAAAAATAACTTTTTAAAAAGAGTCAAACAGCGAGGGACATTATACGGGTGAAAGAAACTCTCATTTCTACAGATGACTCCCCCCCACTCAACGCAATAAGTCCCAACCCACTCAGCAAATCATCCAAAACTAAGGACCCCACTAAGACGAACAGATTTTCTTTAACCTGTTAAGCCCTGAGCCTGTTTTTCAGCTTTCAGGCTCGAAAATGCCACTAACACAACAAAGACTATATCTTCACTTCTAAAAGGGGTAAATTAATAATATTTTTTCTCAAAGCAAGGTTACATCTGTGAGTTGGATGTAGAAGTGTCAGAAATCAATATAGATGTTTTTATTTTTAAATAAATTCATATGGAACATAGTAAAAACATGTAAATTCTATCTCCGCCTAAATAAAACCCATTACAGATAGTGAAAACCACCCTTGGATGATGGGTTAGTAGACTAAAAGCTTTAGGAATCCAAAGTACAACATATAATAAGTACCCTGTATCAAGATTGATGCAAAACAAGATAGATTTGACCTTTTTAGAGAGATTTAGAAAAATAATAACATTTCAGAAGCAAGCTGCTCCCTGAAAGTATTCTGTGTGTGTGGCTTTGTCCTGCTGGGGTCACTCGTCATCTTGTGCAGCTCCTTGTGGAGAATGAAGCTGTTCACCACGGCAATGTCCACAAAATGGTAAAAAAAAGTCTTGTACCATTTCATAGTTTTGTGGAGAACGCTGTAGTACCCGATCAAAGCGTCAGACACATCCACGCCACCCATGCTTCGGTTGTAGTCCAACACATGCGTCAGGAACGGGAACAGTCTGCCACACACCAGCCTGTTTCACTTTCCGCTGGAACCGTCTGACCGCTGAAGGCCTCGTGCACTGTGGAGCACATGGTCACTTCACGGCTGTCCATCCACTTTATGAACAGGAGTTTGCCTTCCCTTAATACCTCTTAGGTGCCTTACAAAACATGGACGTCCAGCTCTCGGGAGCGTCGGAGTGGTGGCGGTCACCCTAAGTGACAGACCTAAAGTATCCGGGATTCAGGCATCTTCCCTGGCTTGTACATTTTTGGTGATGCGCCCTGGAGATATCAGACTATTTTAAACAACTTTTCCCCGCCTTTCAAACACTTATTCCGAGGGTTTTAGCCAGTCATTTTGCACGAAATCATTTAACATTGACGGTCTCCTGAAAAAGCACATATTCTGTGCATTTTCAGGAGAGCGTCTATGTTAAATGATTTCGTGCAAAATGACTGTCTAAAACTCTCTTCCAGACATTTAAAAATACTTTCCCCCCGACCATTTAAACATTATTTCTGGCTTGTAAAGTGCAGTTATGCGCCCTGGAGATATTGCACTATTTACAAAATGTAGCACTCTGTTTATTTCACACCTCCAGGAGAGACCAGGGGGAAATCACCTCTCTCTGCCCCCTCACAGAGCCCCAAGGACGGACTAATTACCTCCAGCATGTCCCCATAACAGTGGGACTCTGTTTCTTTCACAGCTCCAGCAGAGACCAGGGGGAAATCACCTCTCTCTGCCCCGCTCACAGAGCCCCAAGGACGGACTAATTACCTCCAGCATGGGCCCCTAACAGTGGGACTCTGCACCTCCAGCAGAGACCAGGGGGAAATCAACCTCTTTTTGCCCGCTCACAAGAGCACCGAAGGACGGACTAGAGACCTCCAGCACCAGTCCCTAACAGGGGGACTCTGTTTATTTCACACCTCCAGGGCGGAGACCGGGAAAATCACCTCTCTCTGCCCGCTCACAGAGCCCAAGGACGGACTAATTACCTCCAGCATGGGCCCCTAACAGTGGGACTCCGCACCTCCAGCAGAGACCAAGGGGGAAATCACCTCTCTCTGCCCCCTCACAGAGCCCCAAGGACGGACTAATTACCTCCAGCATGTCCCCATAACAGTGGGACTCTGTTCTTTCACAGCTCCAGCAGAGACCAGGGGAAAATCACCTCTCTCTGCCCCTCACAGAGCCCCAAGGACGGACTAATTACCTCCAGCATGTCCCCATAACAGTGGGACTCTGTTTCTTTCACAGCTCCAGCAGAGACCAGGGGGAAATCACCTCTCTCTGCCCGCTCACAGAGCCCCAAGGGACGGACTAATTACCGTCCAGCATGGGCCCCTAACAGTGGGACTCTGCACCTCCAGCAGAGACCAGGGGGAAATCACCTCTCTCTGCCCCTCACAGAGCCCCAAGGACGGACTAATTACCTCCAGCATGTCCCCAAACAGTGGGACTCTGTTTCTTTCACAGCTCCAGCAGAGACCAGGGGAAAATCACCTCTCTCTGCCCCCTCACAGAGCCCCAAGGACGGACTAATTACCTCCAGCATGTCCCCATAACAGTGGGACTCTGTTACTTTCACAGCTTCAGCAAGGGCAGACCAGGGGGAAATCACCTCTCTCTGCCCGCATCACAGAGCCCCAAGGACGGACTAATTAACCGATCCAGCATGGGCCCCTACAGTGGGACTTCTGCACCTCCCCCCCCAGCAGAGACCAGGGGGAAATCACCTCTTTTGCCCCGCTCACAGTAGCACCGAAGGACGGACTGAGAGACCGGGGGTCCAAGCACCAGTCCCCTACATGGGGGACTCTGTTTATTTCACACCTCCTCCAGGGCGGAGACCGGGGTGAAAAATCACCCTCTCTGCTTTCCCGCTCACAGAGCCCCAAGGACGGACTAATTACCTCCAGCATTGGGCCCCTAACAGTGGGACTCTGCACCTCCAGCAGAGACCAGGGGGAAATCACCTCTCTCTGCCCCCCTCACAGAGCCCCAAGGACGGACTAATTACCTCCAGCATGTCCCCATAACAGTGGGACTCTGTTTCTTTCACAGCTCCAGCAGAGACCAGGGGAAAATCACCTCTCTCTGCCCCCTCACAGAGCCCCAAGGACGGACTAATTACCTCCAGCATGTCCCCATAACAGTGGGACTCTGTTTCTTTCACAGCTCCAGCAGAGACCAGGGGGAAATCACCTCTCTCTGCCCGCTCACAGAGCCCCAAGGACGGACTAATTACCTCCAGCATGGGCCCCCTAACAGTGGGACTCTGCACCTCCAGCAGAGACCAGGGGGAAATCACCTCTTTTTGCCCGCTCACAGAGCACCGAAGGACGGACTAGAGACCTCCAGCACCAGTCCCCTAACAGGGGGACTCTGTTTATTTCACACCTCCAGGGCGGAGACCGGGAAAATCACCTCTCATTGCCCGCTCACAGAGCCCGAAGGACGGACTAATTACCTCCAGCATGGGCCCCTAACAGTGGGACTCTGCACCTCCAGCAGAGACCAGGGGGAAATCACCTCTTTTTTGCCCGCTCACAGAGCCCCAAGGACGGACTAATACCTCCAGCATGGGCCCCCTAACAGTGGGACCTCCATAACCTTGCACACCCTGAGTCCCCGGGCCCCCCACAGTTAAGCACTCCCCCACGGACTAAACACAGGTATTCACACCCACCAGAACCTCGTGCCCCTGGTGACCTTACAAGGGGGTGGTTTTATGGTGCTTCTGTGTCCGCCCATCAGCATCCATATTGGGCCTTCTTCACGGCATCACCCCCCCTTCTGTGGAGGGTATTCTCGTGCCCCTGGTGACCTTACAAGGGGGTGGTTTTATGGTGCTTCTGTGTCCGCCCATCAGCATCCATATTCGGGCCTTCTTCACGGCATCACCCCCCCTTCTGGCTGGAGGGTATTCTCGTGCCCCTGGTGACCTTACAAGGGGGTGGTTTTATGGTGCTTCTGTGTCCGCCCATCAGCATCCATATTCGGCTTTCTTCACGGCATCACCCCCCCTTCTGGGCTGGAGGTTCAAACACTTTAACTTTTGTTCACCCTCCTCTGGCTTACACCTCCTCCGCCAACACTTGAGCGCTCATCACAGGGTTCAGCACCAAGGAGAGTGCCTCCCCGGTGCTGATGGAAAGTGGCACTTTTTCTGCCCCTGGTAACCATCAAGGTTATTGTTTTTTTTTTTTTTTTTATTTTATTTGAACAAAAAACACAGTTGACAGTACAGAGAGGCTAAAACATAAACTATTTACACGTACTACTGCTACTATAAACAGTACTACTAAATTTCTTAACCTACGTTTTAAAGTGCAGTTATGCGCCCTGGAGGTGTTGCACTATTAACAAAATGTATGCCCAGGATTCTGGCACCTTTCCTGGCTTGTAAAGTGCAGTTTATGCGCCCTGGAGATATTGTACTATTTACAAAATGTATACACAGGATTATAATAATAATTATATACACGGTATACATATTCACAATGTTTAGCGGGATTCAGGGGACCAAATTAGGCGTCTAATTCTTACGGTGCACCAGGGCAAACAGGTTGAGTCCACGGCCCCTGCCCCATCATCAGGAGTGTCAACCAGCCCCGGTCCCGACTTCATTGGCCTCTTTCCCTCCCGCTTCCGCTTCCGCTGCTGCTGCCGCTCCAATGACCCATCAGGTGAAGATGATAGAGCTGTACTGTTATAGCAGCCCTCTTCGGAGGTCTCCCCATCTGACAGCGGTAGACATCCTTCTGATGATGATGCAGCTGCTGCCGCATCTGATGACGCCCTGAACATGGAGCGGATTCTCAATGCCTCCTTTATACCTGGCGCATTCGCGTAGAACCGGTCCGCCGTGGTTACGTCGTGACACATAAACCTGGCGAGAATCGACCGGCTTTCTGGATCTTGGTGATGCTTGATATTGTCAGCCAGGGCAGTGCGCAGGATTGTGAAGGTGACGGCTGTTTCTAGCCCAGCATCAGCCCATGCCCTCTTCAAGTGAGCGTTCAGGTTCTTGGAGGCCCGATTCCCCCTTGTGAAAAGGAAGAATTCATTCTGAGGACCCAGCAATGCCTCTTTATAATCCCCATCCACCGCATGACCCAGCTAAACTCCTCTACTGTAAGCGCCAGCTGTGCTTCGCCATATGTCTTGGCCGTCTTGTGATCCTGCACATGGATGATGTAGCCCTCAGCAGTTCCCCTTATGGCTGCCTCTAAGACCTCACTGTTTTTCATGTTTGCGTACACGCCCGTACGGTGGCCATACAGGAGGCTCCAATGGAGGGTGAGATAGCCATAGAGAAGCTTCTGGGTGGTTGAGGTCGGCGTGCCGGCCATCAGGTCGAGGAGCTCCGGGATGCGCTTCTCAGCGGCCGCCATGGCGGCGAGAAGCTCCGCCTGGCTCGGCAGACGATCCAGTTTGTTCCTCTTCACCTTAAACTGATGTAGAGTGACTGCCTTATTCAAGTGTTTCATGTTGGCTTTCACCTCTCTCATTATGTGGGTCATATCAGACTGGGTGAGCTTGCACCCCCCGGGGCTTTGACTCAGACATGTACCCCATGAACTGGTGCACATTCTTCAGGAAGAACTCTGATGTTGTGACTGCCCGGCCGGCTTTACAATATACTCGCTCCAGCCACGGATCATCTTCATGTTTCTTAGGAACAGCCAGTCTGACAGGCGGTTAACACCATGGGCCATGTATACTATGAAGTTCTTTATCCGGCTGATCTTCGACACAACATTGTCCTTTCTGTTTTACTGTCGGAGCGACACCCAAACGGTGATCCAAGTATGTCTGAAGGTACGCCTCCATGCTTCTAGGCAACGTGATTTCACGCATGGTATTCCCCCGTCCAACCCAGTGGTCCAGTAATTTGAGGGAGAGGGCAAGTCATTAGCCAGCTTAGAGGCACGGGTCTTCCGGCATACAGGGGTCTCGCTACCGGAGGCTACTGCAAACATGACAGTTTCCACCGGGGTCTTCACAGGGGTCTCGCTACCGGAGGCTACTGCAAACATGACAGTTTCCACCGGGGTCTTCACAGGGGTCTCCGCGAAACCCGGAGGCTACTGCAAACATGACAGTTTCCACCGGGGTCTTCACAGGGGTCTCGCTACCGGAGGCCTACTGCAAACATGACAGTTTCCACCGGGGTCTTCACAGGGGTCTCGCTACCGGAGGCTACTGCAAACATGACAGTCTTCACCGGGGCTCTTCACAGGGGTCTCGCTA